>NW_008605817.1:20865-33813 GCF_000691845.1 Merops nubicus
AAATAACACTTTAGAATAAGCTGTTCTTATAAACAACATCCTGTTCTCTTTAATTAGGGAAGGTGTAAATGTTTTAATGTCTTGCAATTATTACTTTGATAACTAATATTAATTTCAGTGAGTTTCTTTCCCTTGGGATTTTCTACATATTGAAAAGAAAAGAAAAAAGGTACTTGAGACAGCTTTTCTTTCTTATTTCAGTCATTAGTCACTGTAGAATTTAAGTTTAAATTGCCTCCAGTTCTGCCTTCTTCGCTTCTTTTCAATTGACCTCTCTCCACTAGCGGTCATCTTTGACTCATCTCTCTCCTCTGCCTGATACACACCTGCAGTTCTCAATTCCCCCTGCAGCTATGCCCAATCACATATAAAAATTACTCTGGTAGCTAAAATGTCCACCTCTTCATTGTAACCTTTGCCAGCTCGGTCCCTGTGCCAGTTTGATATTATGAAACTTCATCCTACTAACATTTCAGATCTTATTTCTTACCATGACTTCTCTGTGTCCAGGTTTTGACAGCAACATTCCCGTGCCTTTTGTTTCCTTCCCATGTCTTCCAGAAAGGTCCTTAATGCCAACATAGCAGTTTGCATTCTCTATTTCTGATTTTTTTTTAAGAGACACATTTCTTCTAAGAAATTCACAGAAGCCACCCTGTCAGTTTAAAGCTTTCTCTGTTTCATTTTATATATTATAGGGAGATTTCCCAATTACATCATTGCTCCGCATCTTTCAGTACACCTTGTTTTATCCTTTTCTGGTTTAGACTCTAAATTGCTCAGGGCTGAGGCTGTCTAGTATAGTCCCGAGCACATCACTGGTGCTTAACACAATAATGATAATAAGCATTCACTGAGCCTCTAGGCCTAAACACATAATCCTTTTAATTTAGCCCATATTGTAATATAAATATAAGAAATTTATTTTTAAAAGCAGAACTGCCAAATTTAACTGTTAAGTTGCTTTCCCTTTTCTAATTCTTTGTCTGTACTTGTCTGTTTTAATTCTAAATCTTCGGATGAAAGTTCTTTTCCTGTATATGTCAATAAAATACCAAGCACTGTGCCAGGGCTGTGAAAAACTTAGTCATATATAGATAACAAACTGTCTTGCTAGTTGTCAATTAGTCTGTTCCATGTGCTTATCTCTTGGACGCTCAGTGGGCTGTTGTGTAAGGCTCAAGACACTCTGCCTATAGGCTTCCCCTATATATCCATGCCATCTAACTTATGGTATTGTTTGGGTGTTTTGTTTTTTCTTCTTAATTTCTCTAGTGCTCCTTATGGAGAGTGGTTAAATTCCATGCATGGATGGGAGATGTCATAACCCAGCAGCTCTAGAAGTAGCATCAACCCCCAATATGCCATTAATTGAGGTACATTTTTCCCCTGTAGAGTCTTGGAGTGGAACTTTAACTTAACACCTTTAACTTTTGACAACTTAAACATGAGCAAAAATGTAGTTAGTGCTTCTAGATGGCTTCTTAAACAGTTACTCTCTAGTTACTGCCTCTTTGCTTCTTTTGTCCTTACAATTTGCAGTGTTGCTCAGGTATAGACCTGGAATAACATCATGACATGTCATTGTTATGCATGAAAGTAAATCTGTATTTACCATATTTGACCAATAATGTGAATTTCCTCTCAGTAAATTATTATTGCCAACAGAAGAATGAGACACATGAACTGATTGTTTGAAGCATTTCTTTAAAAAAGTGTAGTAAAATAATACCATCAACATTTCACTTGAAAACAGTAGTATTGCTTGGATAAACCAGCATTATTATCTAGAATTAAAAGAAAAGCAGGAATTGCTGAATGTGTAGCCCCTAAAGAGCTGCTTAGCATATTGGATTTATGAAGAAGTAAACCAAGCCCCAGGAAATGAATGATTGCTACCCACAGCCATTCTGCAGCACCTTGGTGCTGACCTACAAAAACCACAAAAAGCTCTGCCAGCTACTGACACTCTTACTGTTGTGGCAGAGCAAAGGTAAATGGGGCACTTAGGTGATATTACTTCATCCCTGGAAGAGTTTTTTTGAGTGGTATTTGTTGCCCACCAGAAGAGTGCTTATTAGGATGAGGGCAGGAATAGCTCTGGGACAAGGCAACTCAACCCCTTGTCACGATAATATCCTGTAACTACACCACCTGCATTGGGATGATTCACACTGCAGATGCATGTTTGGAGTATTGTGTACTTAAATAGCATTTCAACTTAGTGGATAAAAGGCATTTTACATTTTAGACACACTATAAATTTGATTTGAATTGTGCTGTGTTTTATGTTTTAACATTTGCTACTATTAAAGCTATAGGTAGACATTATTTCTCTAAAAACAGAAAGAACTTCTTCCTTGCAAATCTTGACTTGTTTTACTCCATTTTTTTTTTTCCTGAGATCAGTGTTTACTCTGTTGAATGCTGTAAGTTTTGGTGAGAAATTGTCCCCTGAAGAAATAAAAATGCTTTCACATACAACTTTGCTTCAATGTGCAATGCACACATATATATGCATGCATGTTGCTGCAGGAGTATTTGTCTGTTGAACCATTGTCTGCTTTCTTGCAAGTATTGGTTTCTTCCAGTAAACTTATCTGTTCTCCAATTTATTGTTTAATTATTTGGGGTTTGTTTGTTACTTCTTTGTTAAAGTACCAGTAATCAAGGATGTTATTTAAAATGTCTCTCTGTGGAGACAATACTGGTATTTTTTGTTTTCAAAACCAGAAGAGGAATCGTCTCGAAATCATTTCAGACAATTTGCCATGAATAAATAGGATCTGATGCTAAATCATTCTTGGATTAAATGTTTTGAATGTTGTGTTAAAATCAATTTGAACTTTATTCTACAGACATAAATTAACAGGAGTTGATGATGCCAGGGCTCAGTTACCGTTATACTTTGTCTTTACCTTGTTTTTTTTTTTTTCACTTCATTTAGTGCTAGTGCAAATCACTGAAATTATACTTCAATCTTGTAGAAAAAATAATTTGCCTGGAAGAGACTATTCTTTTTCTTTCTCCCAAGAGATAATATTTAGTAGTTATTGCTTCCAGATTGTGCCTCAAACTTGTGAAATAAACACAGCAGCTCTTTTATGAGTGAGCTATCCTACTGTTACTGTAGCACTCAGTAAAACATCTACCCTGTGTGACTGAATAGCTGAAATGCCTCTCACACACATACAGCAAAGAATGTAAAATCCTTGATGTCACGTTGGGTTAAAAGTTCAATGAATAATATGGGATAAAGATGGTGATGATAAATTTTGAAAGAAAATAAGAATTAATGTTGGCTTAAGGTCTAGAAAGTAAGATTACATGTGGGACTCTAAACATACTGCAGCCAAATAAGTAACTTAGAGTAGGAGCCTTGCATTTTTGGTTTAGAAATGTTTAAAAATAGGGTTGGTTTTTTTCTTCCATCTTCACAGTGCTGTGTTCAAAACTATTTTACTCTGGTGTGCGCTATGCTTCCCACTCCACATTTCTAATCAAAGTGTTATTGTTATTTGGAGCCTCGCTGTGTGAAATTAAATAAGCATTTTTTTAACATCCATAAAGTAAATCAAACATTTTTCTCATCTGAAAGACACACAATTCAGTCACAGCAAGCTTGTTTCTCTGTTTCTTTTGTTTTCTTTTTTTATCTGCCTGGTAAGCCAATTTTCTGCTTAAGAACTACTGGTTAAAACTCTTATTTGTTTTCATATGTGGACTTTATCCTTTCCCAGCACTCTATGCAAAATACTTCAATTTTAAGTGTTCAAAGATCTGCGCTGAGAAGAGCGATATTGCCCACACAAGGTAGTGCTATTATTTCTTTTAAATATAAAATGAAAGTATTTTAACTAGCGTTTTTCAGGCCCCTTATTTACGAAGATTAACAGATTCCTTTCATTGGATTGTTGCGATTTCTTACTCTAGGATTTGAGATCCTCACATGTATAGTATCCCTCATGGTACTGATTAGCTGATGCAGAGCATGGGTACATGCACAGTACTGCACGGGGAAACACTATAAATGTGCAGGAGTGGTTCATGATTGCCACATTAATAAGGGAAATATGCATCAGTTATGCAGACAATATGCAAATGCATGGACTGTATTTTTGTAACATGCATATCACAAAACTAAAAAGGGCTTTAAACTTATTTATTTTAGAGAAAGTCATTGTGTTTACTTCATGCAAAGTACTTCTAGAAATCTTCCCTTGAAATCCAGGGCTAAGTGCTTAGTCCAAGATGTATGGAAGGCCCTTAATGTTGATGGGATTATACACCCCACCGTGTGATGTTACAGCTCTGTCATTTTAGATCTGCTGCCCTGTCCCCTTCTCTGCAAATCCTGCAATTGTCCTACTCGCTTCTAAGGGAACTCCTCCAGCTTTTGCCTTCCCATTCCCCAAGCAAATGTTCTGCTGACTTAAAGATACATGGCTTTTTTAATGTTCCTCTTTAGAACATTAAAACATAGTTCCAGAGAACTACTGCTTTCTGAGAAGGAATCCCAGTGGATTCCTTTAAATGGACTGCTAAAGCACTATGTGCACTGCAATGACTAGCACATGGCTACCTACAGATAGAAAAACAATTGGCAAGTAATGGTGTACTATCTTTTTGGGGAAAAAAAGATGGTTTGATTGTTAGGCTTCTTATCTTTCAAAAGCATTATCTAAGCCTGATTAACATGTTTCAGTAGTTGTATATGTCTCTGTTTTAGTATCCCAGTTAGCAGCATGAAGAATTAATAAGAAATTTCTGACAGAGATGCTCAAATCTTCCCTCTCAGATGAAAGAGAATATCCATTTCAGAGTGCCAGATGCCAGTTACTGGAAACCAGAACAAAGAGGTCTCTGGGATTGTTACTCTTCCTCCAAGAGGCACATGAGGCCACTGATGCATGAGAAGCAGCTTATCTGCTCCAATCTAAGAAATGTTTCTCTCGTTTTCAGCCAGAGTATGAACAGTAGTGTCTAGAAAAGTTTCTTTTCAGCCTAATTTGTTTAAACATTACATTGAAACTTATCTTTTGAAATACAGCAAATAGTCTTTTTCTCCTCCCAGGAACTTATTCCTAGTTTCCCAAACCAGGACAAGAATTGTGTTATATACAGCAACAAACCTTACCTTAGACTTCGTTTCAAGGATTTTCTCTCCGAATTATGTGAATCTAGGGAGCTTCTCATCTCAAGGCTCATTAAATTAGCCTTCTAAAATATAAGATCTTACTTTCTTTTAAATTCAAAAGGTAGTGAGCAATGTTTTGTCCCGCTTTTGCTATAACATGGCAGAAAAAGGCTACTACTTGGATTCAGTTTGCTTGCTGACTTTCAAACAATCAGGTGACAATATTTATTTTTCTGTGATTATTTTCATTGCTGTTTTCCAGCAATTACTCCTATGCAGTTACAAAATCCATGTTTCACATGCTTTCTTCTCTGTTGTCTTAACCTTCAAGGCCAGTCTCTCTTCAGTTTGTAATAGCACTTTCAGTCTTTTAGCTCTCATAGGCTTGATTATTGGGTTGATTGTCATGACTTTCTCAGAGCTTGTGAGATATCCAGAGAGGAAAACTGATTTTGGATGAAAATATGTAGATGTATAATGCAGTGCATTGAAACCTGCCACAGGAAGACAGAAATCTGAGTCCCAGAGGGCCTCAAGGCTCATTTCACTGAGGTTATGGAAGCTTTGAAGACTTGCTTGGGCAAGATTTCTATTTCACATATTTGAAAGGCAGCTACCTGGGTCTCTATACATAATCTTAGGGAACACTGCAGAACAAACAATAATACTTCACTTTGTCGTTATTTGGGGTAGAGCACTCTGTGGTCACAGCAATCCTTTGTCCACAATAACCTCTTTTACGGGTTTCCTTGCTATGCAATTTAACACTCTAATAAGCTGTGCATTTAAGCAGTTCTAACATCTGCACAGTAGCCACTACACATTTTGTGGGCATAAATAACTAGTTGCAACAGCTAAATCGTTGGTGACGCCATGGTGGAGGTGAGAAAGTGTTTACAGGCTATATAAGTATTTATTATTTCCTCTTTGGTATATATTTTTATTGATTTCTACTCTGTTGAAATGGGTTTACCTGGTTTTCACAAGTTGGGTGCATTGGATTCTGTGTTAGATGCTTTTGCATTAAGTGGTTCTTTGTATGTCCTGAACTACTCATCTTAAAGTAACTAAGACTGCAGCTGGTTTGCAGTCATAAAATTGCAATAATCCTTTTTTCTTTGCTTTGAATGAGAAACCCTTTTGCTGACAAAACAAACAAACTGTCGGAACAAAATATACTAATCTGATCAACATCCCAAATAACTAATTTATAAAGTAATGGGTTTGCTTCTGAAGTAATGGTTGGTATGCCAAAACATTTTTTATTTCTTGTTCTCCTGCTTTGCAGGACAAAAGGCTAAATCATGTGTTCAGTTGGTCTTGTGATCTGTGGAAACCAAATTTAAACCGCTTCAACGTTATGTGTGCGTTTCTGTTTTAAATCTGAAATTTGCAGGTTTATTTTTTCTCTCCCTTTCTGCCTTTTGATCACATTTGTTAGCCCTTTCAGTTTAAATGGTACTTGTATACCACATGGACTCAAAAGACGGGGCTTCCAAAACTAGCTTTAGTTTGTAGTGTGAAAAATGCTGTGGGTATATCTGAGGGTGGGGTTTGGCTCACTTTGAGATTTCACTTCACTCTTTATTTCTGCATGAACAGACACCATCTAGTTTCTAACTGTTTTCCACTACTCTCATTCTTCTGAAGACATTGGTTTTCTCTCTCTGCCATAAGCTAATCTGTAACTTATTTGCAGCTGGTATTTCTCCCACAGCTTCCCTGCCCGAGTCCTGAAAAACACCTCTTGCTCAAAGCCATATATTATAGGACATGAGTCTTGATTGTTGCATCCATCACTTTATGGTACTTCCCTTGTTTCCACACTACAAATTCTTGCTCTTTGCCAGCTGCTGTCTTTGTATCATATTCTAGCTTTGTGTTCTTATTTCATTTCATTTAATCCTTAAGTACTCCAAGTGGTCCTCCTTTTCTCCTACTACAAATTCATTTATTATGCATCTACAGCTCTGTGGCACCAAAAAAAATCTACCACCTACTCATTTGGCATTATACATTATACATTGTTCAAACATGCCATTGTTTCTATAGCTACATCGTAATATTTTCTGTTGCTATGGCCCAGAGCAAATGATCAAAAATCCTCTACATGTGATGCTCAAAGTTAACTATTTTGATTTTTTCCAGAAATTTTGGGATTTCTCCCAAAATTATTATTCACTTTGGAATAATGAGTTATTCTTTTATATCAGTCAGTTGTTCATTTCTCCATTTACCAACACTGTTAGGACCATCTCCTCTTTTATCTTCTATTCTGCTAACTTATTACATACTCTGGACAAACAAATATGGCTCAAACTATATTGCAGAGAGTTTTAATCAAGTTTAAACAATAGGTTTCACAAATCCATTTCTAAAACGTGTTTTTGTTTTAGCTTACTGACCCACGAGAAAGCATATTTGCAACAATCTATTTTTGAAGTCGTCAAAGTAAGAATAAATTGTTACAAATGGCTAACAAAATATTTTGGATTCTTTTTCAGGTTCTGAGTTATGTCCGTACCGAATGGGATCCACTCGATGCTAGCTTCAGCACTAATCAGCCTTATCAGGTTTACACAGTAGAGCACTCCATCTCCTCAGACAAAGAGCCCATGGCAGACAGCTCTGTCTACAGGTGTGTTAGGAACAAAATTCAGTGTGCAGCAGTCACCAGAATACCACTACGATCCAAGGCCATCAGCTGTTGCAGAGATTTTACAGAAGACAAACTAGTCGTGGGTTGCGAAGATTCATCAATAATTCTGTATGAAGCCTACAACCAAGTGACTCTGTTAGCCCAAGCAGAACTGCTGCCTGCTTTAATAACCTACCACCCTTCCGGAGCCATATTCATGGTTGGCAGCTCTCAAGGGGAGCTGCAGCTTTTTGACACGGCGCTGTCTCCAATTAAAATTCAGCTCTTGGCACAAGACTATTCACCTGAGGCAACTCTGCAATTCAGTAAACACTTTGACGTGCCTAGCAGCCTCATCCAGATCCAGTGGGCTGGTCCTCAGGTTGTATCTGCCAGCACTGATGGCACAGAGATTCACGATCTTTTGTTGGTTAGATTCGACAAAGGACCCTTAGGAGTACTTCATTTTAAACTTGGTAAGTTGCTGAGGACATCCATTGAACCTTGAGCTCTCAAGGAAACATCTGCACCTCACAGGTTTTTGTAGATTGAAACACCCTCATTTTAGATATATGGGATCATAGCCTTAAAAGTGGTTGTTCTAATGGTATCTGAAGATTTGAACCAAGGAGTTAATTATTTTTCACAATGACTTGGTATCTTTTCATATGGGGTCTGACAGAATAGGACCCTGCTCTGTTGTTGGATCAGGGTTCTGTTATGTTGCTTGCTACTCTAATGAAGCATAACAACTTCTCATGTGGAAAATTCCTTTAATCTGTAGTATATAATTTTTGGAATTGTAGTCATTCTGTAGTAGATTCCTTTAATCTGTAGTATATAATTTTTGGAATTTTATTCATTCTGTAGTAATACCCCAAACAAGCTAAAATAAGCTATATTTAGGAATAGAATAGTAATGCTATTTTCTTTCCTGAATTATTTTTTTGTGTGCATGATGCAACTGTCCTTTCCATTACAATGGGTATTTGTCCCAGTACTCTGTTCTTCCTGATTTCAGCACGAGGTTACACTGTGTTTCTTTTCTTGAAGACTTTTCACACAGGAAGGAAGATTTTCATAACCTTCAGAGATGTTTAGTCTCTCAATTAATTTGCCAGGAGCTGTGAATAAAAGGAGGAGGAATAACAGTAATTTTAGAATTTACATAACACTTCTCATTTTAGGTGTAAGGAGGCCTTAAGAGAGTGAAACCATAACTATTTAATTTTAAAAACAATAACAAGAAGCAGTAAAGGTAAAAGGCTTTCCAAGAGTTACACAGCGAGTCGGTGGCTGAACTAAGAATAAAACCCCTGCAGTCACTCAGCAGTGAGGACTGCATTCATTCCATTCAAGTCAGGCAAGTTACAGTGGTGCAGACCCACTGTGGGAGCTGAAAAACAATCATGCTTGAATCTTCTGACTACCAAGCCAGTGTTTCAACAGGGCAGACAGCCATGTCGAATAGACTCATCCTGGAAAATTTCAGCATTTTGCCCATTGTCTGTCCAAGGAAACAGGATTGCCTTTGTACTTCTTTGCAGGAGTTTTTTATGATTCTTTTGTATAAAGCTATTGCGATTAGAACAAAGCCTTTTTAAAAAAAAAACAATAAAAAAACCCCAACCACCTCAATGACAGTAAGTTTTTAAAATCTACTTTATTTCTTTACTCACTGAGATACACATGCTTTTGTGGGGGAAAGTCTTACCTAAAAGTACTGCAGACCTAAACATTTGAAAGACAGAATTTTTAAAACTTCACTAAGTATGCCACTGCAAAAAGGTAAATTAATGGGATGTTAGCAAGAAAAATTTTGGATTGACATATAATGGTATGGTTTTAGAAGAGCTGATCCAGGTTGTTATGGTTATATAAAAAAACAAAACAAAACAAAAAACCTGTTAAAAAATGTTTAGAAATTATCATTTATTTGGAGGTAATTCAGCTGCATTATGTCCAATGACAGGTTTAATAGTTGCAGAGTACCCCAGAACATTAATTATAAAAGCTATTTGATGTTTTTGTGTGCATGTTGGCCATTTAAAAAAACCCAACTCTAAATTACCTCTTACCTGTCAAGCACAAGGTACTCTACCTACATCTACCTTGCTTTTCTTCAGTCCTCCCTTGTGGGGTTTTCTCACAACAGCTTTCCAGAAAGCACAGCTTTCCCCTTGCTATCTTTAGCACATTTATGTTCTTATGAAGGCAAGCAGGCTCTCAGTGCAGGGATTTAGAGGCCTTTCCTGCTAATTGCCAGCTTGTAAACTTAATTGGACTGTCTCCCTGGGCACCGTTCCTAAATCAATTAGGCAGTGAGTTGGCTGTCACCTCTTTTTCCCAAACAGGTTGCCTGGAAGCGCACCACCCAGGAGAAGTCAAGCATCCAAATGGGAAGATGTTGACCTCTACAGCTGAAAGTTATCACATTTTAAAATTCATTCTGTATAATTACTGTAAAATCTCTTCTAGGAAGAAGGCAAAGCTCGCGCTCTCCCTCCATCCCTCTTTAGAGTCCTCTGTGCAAAAATACGTTGTTCTCTATTGCCTCCTGGTTTTGGGCTTTGCTCCTCTCCTCAGTTTGTCACACCACCAAGGTAGTAATGCTGTGTGATTAGCCAGCCCATTTTCCCAACCTCAGCAGTTTTTAGGTCCCTGCTATTTAAGAAACAACGCAACTATAAATTATACGGAAAATTTAGAGGCCCATGACAGCAAAACATGGACAGGCATTCAAGCCTGAAATAAAATCCGTAATTAACACATGGCTTGGAATTGTTTCCCATAAAAGTCTGTTAAGAAACTCTGTCAATGAAAATAGGCAAATAATGTGGTTTTTGTTTTTTTTTTTTTTACTTCCAGCTGACATATTATGATTTTGGACAAGTTCTGTGAATTCTCCATTGTGCTGTCTAGCCAGATTTGTTTCAGGAAAAGATTCATATTAAATTTACCCTCAAACATTAATGGCAAATATTTTTGGTGTCTAATGCCAAACTCATTTTCAAAAGCATTGTGGCTTCCTGTCGTGGATGTCAACCCAGATCTTGTATAATGCCAAACTTGGTACTGGTGCCAGTGATTCAGCATTGCTGGCCTTGAAACGCATTTTAAATATAATATTACATGTAATTAACATTCAAACAAGTATTTTCATCTTCACATAGTGATTAATGTGAAGATTGACCAACTTATGTAATACTTTAAAAGCACTAAACATTCAGGAAGAATGAAGTCTACCATAACAATTAGATCTTATCCCAACTACATGGGTTAAACGTGGCTGTTACACAGTATAATGTCCATAGGCTTTAATACATGCAAATGTAAAGTTAAACACAATAGACAACCATGTCTTTTCTTTAATGGCACTAAAAATTAAAGTATTTCTATGTTACAAAAAATAAATATGTAAACTTTTTTTCCCCCCAAAGCATCAGATCTGTATATGCAAGTTCTCAGCAGGTTACTCATCCTTGAGCTATAGTCAGATGTTCTGTTTTCCTCTACTTTTTTTTTTCTCAGTTCTTATTTTACATCACAAACAATATTCACAACTACATTTATGAAGATTTTGTGTCTGTATTTTCTGTATATCAGGTCATCTTTTCTATGTTACCAGACTTTTTCTCCCCAGCTGTCCTATGGCTTTGCTGTCAATGTTGAAATTCAGCTTGTTCCCTTTCTCAGAATTTTTTCCTTGAAATTAGTTTTAGCAAACAACATCAAAATACAAATGGTACAATAACATAACATTATATTTTTATTTAAAGTGAGTGGAACAGCAGATTTATTCTGGTCTCTTTCCAATATCTGGAGCAGTAGTGATAAAGAATACTCTAGCACAATGACCCAAAGCAAGCAAGAGTTGCTAAAATGCCACGTGTGGCCTATGTCACAAGGTCATATGAGTAGTCAGAGATCAGTACTCTCTGCAGCTTTTCAGTCACTTTTTCTGTTCAGAAGCTGAGACCTACAAGTCAAGAAAATCTGAGGTTTTTAATTCCTACTTTTCAGAGATGGAGTGCTGTAGATAAATCATGTGGTCATGGAGTGAGGAATGTATTGCTCATTTTTTTCCCTTATGCAAGCATGTTCTTCATTTAATGTGCAAGTGTAATGCAAAGGTCCCTAAGTGTTGGTATCTTTCGTGATATACCCTTACGGAAGGAATACTTCACTTGAAGAATTTTGCCACTCTAGAAGTAAGTTCTAGAGCAATTGCAATATGGACAGTAATTGAATAATTGCTGTTTTGAAGTTTGAGCTGCTGCAAACTTGTATACATAGGTATGTTTCTGTGAGACAGATGCTATTTTTTAGTGTTGTCCAGAAGTATTTCCCTGCAGGAGGAAGGTGGCACGTAGACTGATTACTTCCAATACAATGATGATAAACTTTGAATAAGCTTTTTCTACTATGTTTCAAACAAACTTCATTACATAATGTTGTCACCAATAGGTACTGGCCACCTTCACTCAACTGCCGTATATGAAGTTCATGATGGTTTTTCTCTGCTGTCCAGAGCACCCTCAGTCCAAACATACCAAGATAATAAGGAGCTATCTCACATAAAAATTTAATAGTGAAGTCCATTAACTTAAACTTCCTAATTTTAAACAACAGCAATTATTTTGAACTGTGCTGAAAAATAGTCAATTACTGGTTTAAATACTCTTAACATTGTGTTTGGTTTTAATATTTCCTGTAAAAGGTGTGATCACAAGAGGACAGCTAGGCCTTGTGGAAATCATCCACCAGTATATTCGTCACGATGAGATACACGAGGCAGTTAATGTCCTGAACACCATGAACTGGAACACGATGGGTCGTCAGTGTTACATATGCTTGACTGCCATTGTCAATCACCTTCTTAAACAAAAGCTTACACCCGACAGAGAAGGTAAGGGACTGACTGTATTTTTAATTGATTTTTGTGGTGCCTCTGTAACTCATATGTGGACTATGACTATATTTATTGACTATATGAAGAAGACAATAGTGAGAATCCAGGCAGTCAGCCAGATTATCATACTCCATAATCCCATTATATGTAGACAAGCAATTTCAGTAAAATCTGGATCAATGTGTTGACTGCATTTTAGTTCATTTGTATCAAAGATGATGCTAAATTAATGCATATTTTAATATATATATATATATATAT
>NW_008605818.1:0-962 GCF_000691845.1 Merops nubicus
GTGCCCCCCGCCAGACCCGCTCCACACGCCGCCCGCTCGGTGCCGGGCGTGTCCCTGGGACGCTCGGCCAGTTGGGGTTTAGGACTTTTTGCAGAAATGGGAATTGGATTTGTCCCTGCACCTGGACTGGAGACCAGAAGAAGGGGGAAACGAACTGTGTGGAGGTTAATCTGGAGTTTGACCAATGAAGCAGAGGTAACCTTCAAAGCAGGTGAAACCCACAGCGCTAGGAAAGAGCGATGGCTCGGCCCCCACGGCCACCTCGGCGAGCGGCGTCGGGGTGTGATGGGCAGTGCGGGGGCAGCCCCGGCTGAAATGGGGAGCCATCCCAGGCAAAGCAAAGCGAAACGGGAGCAGAAGACATTTGGCATCTTTCTCTGCTCAATATGAGAGGGGAAAAGAGACATATAAATTCTGCCAGTTTTCGTCAGAGTGACTAGGATGATAATCTCCTGTATTTAACTACCCTTTACCTATAAGGAATAAAATGCCTGAATAAAGCTGTGGAGGTGAGTTTGTTTTGACAGGGGACATAGGAATGACCTCACGCTGCCCTCCGAGTCTCGATTTTCGGCAGCAGGTGTCTTTCACACACTGACCCTTCGTGCGCGGTTCACAGGCAGAGGGAAGGCACTCCAGAGCGGGTGGGGTGCTCCGCTTTGGCTCTGGCCAGAAGAGGACATCCTGGCACCCGAACGGGAGGGATTCCCCATGCACTAACAACTTGCTCGTGCCCTGGGTGATCCAGGGATTCGTTTCAAGGCTGCACCTGCAGCACAGAATTCTCCTCTAACGTGTGCAAACCAGCACCTTTCCAGGTACGTGAAGAGGCACTCGGGTGTTTAATCGTTCCGGCAGTTTATTTAGGGGGGCACGGCGAGGCGCTCGGCACCATACCTAGTGCCAGCATTTTCCACCTCCCTGCCAGCTCTCCTGTCCGCTCTTCTCCCCGTCGGAGCGCA
>NW_008605819.1:0-692 GCF_000691845.1 Merops nubicus
GGAACTTTGGTGTTCCACTCACCCTTCTGTTGCCTCCACAGGTGCTATGGTGGTTTGGTTCAGTGTAGTGAGAGTTGTTTGTTCTCTTTGTTACCACTATATCTGGCTTTCCCCAACTCCCAGGTCTGTGTTTTTAACTGACCTCTAGTGAGTTGTTTACAGCCCTGAAGTTTCCAGTGTCATCTTGTGCCTCCCTTCACCCTGTTCCATGACTGTAATCCCCTACATTGCAGTGTTACAGTAAAAGCATGAACTTTATAGAATCACTATGGTTGGAAAGGACCTCAAGGATCATCAAGTCCAACACCCCCTCCTAACATTTCCCTAACCACTAGACCATGGCCTCAAGTGCCACATCTACTTGTTTTTTGAACACCTCCAGGGATGATGACTCCACCACCTCCCTGGGCAGCCTGTTCCAGTGCCTCACCACTTCCACAGTGACGAAATTCTTCCTAATATCTAGTCAAAATCTTCCCTGGTGCAAAGTGACTCTATCTCCCCTTGTCCTATCATCAGCAATTTGGGAGAAGAGACCAACACCAGCCTCACTATAACCTCCTTTTAGGTAGCTGTAGAGAGCAATAAGGTCTCCTCTCAGTCTTCTCTTCTCCAGACTAAACGCCCCCATTTCTCTCAGCCAGTCTTCATAAGGAATGTTTTCAAGACCTCTCACCAGCCTTGTTGCCCTT
>NW_008605820.1:0-294 GCF_000691845.1 Merops nubicus
AGAGAGGGTGGGAGCGTTGCGCGGATGAGCTGCGCGGGGTCTCGGTCGAGTCTCCGGGGGTAGTTTGGGATTTTTGGGGTTGTTTTTTCCACCCCCTCCCTCCCAAGCGCGGAAAAAGGGGCGAGCCGGGCGCTGCCCGAGCCGAGCCGCCGAGGTGCCAGGGCTAAAAGGCAGGAAGCAATTAAAACTCCTCCTTTCGGATTAACAACCAAAAATTGATCGATCTGTCAGGAATACTGTTGATTTATGAAAGGTGCTTATTTCCTTGGTATGGAGAATTTTATGTTCTCTAGG
>NW_008605820.1:324-662 GCF_000691845.1 Merops nubicus
CCGGAGTAGATTGATGTTTTAATAAAAATAAATAAAGGGGAAAAGCTCGCCTGGTCTTTGGGGACATCAACTCTCAAATCGCGGAGTTAGACTAACAAATCAAAGCGCATTATCTTTACATTCCGCATCTTTTAACCCAACGCCTTAAAGAGAAAAAAAAATAATAAATAAATTTTAAAAACTCGCGGGGCAGCACCCGGCAAGTTTTTAAAAAGTTTAAATAGCCAAAAAAAAAAACCTCGCAAACTTAAAAATTAAAATAAAAATGAATTAAAAATCTCTATTTCATCCCCAAAGTGGGACGGGGGGATGCGGGGCCCGGGCGGGCGCGGTGCGCG
>NW_008605821.1:0-9278 GCF_000691845.1 Merops nubicus
TAAATGATTCTATGATTCTATGTTATAAGAAAACACAGAGACAGATTATGTTACAATTTCAGAAGTTGTTTCCAAACTAAAAATTTTTCTTGATTGTTATTTTTATGCTGAAATTTTGCTTAGTACCCTGAGCTAGCGATGTGCTAACCCTCATCAGTCCTCACTGACTTCGTTAAAGAGTAGGTGTACCCAGTACTTCATCTTCATCAAGACAGGCATAGTACTAGAATGAAAAGAGTGTTTTCAGATGCAAAATCTTGTGCAAGACTGATCAAAAATATTTACAAATTACAATAAAATTCAGCTACTCATTTTGTCTAAAAAATGTGGTTGAAATATAAAAAGTAAAAATATTTCATTCTCGCATTCTAAGTAACCTCAATTTTCTATCCCCGAATACCATCTTGAATTTTAGGTTGATTTAGATCTTTAATGGAAATTAATTGCAATTAAACTGTTTAAAAAGTTTGAACTGGTTTTCAGACTTGAGCCAACTTGGAACCAAGTTTCCAGTGTGAATTCTTTCAGTTCAATAACTAAAGAATATCTTTCCTGCACAACTTTACTCAACAAATGAGGACTTCTGTATCTAAATGGCACAATATAATGGACATGAAGAAATATTCAACCTAGCAATCTTTATTAAAAATATTTTATGCCAGACATCCTAAATACATGTATGTTCATAGTGAACTCAAAATGAGAATGCCTCCATTGACTTTAATAGCCCTATGATTTAATTTTTGATTACTTAAGATTAAACAGCTATGCATCACTCAAAATCATTAGGAATTAAGAAGAAGCAGAAGCATAAAATGCTATTGCAAAAATTAAGAACCATGAAGAGCAGTGTTTCACACTGTGCTCTACGGACTTGGAACTATCACAATTCTATAGGCACCAAGCAGTGGATGTCATATTGGGCATTTTCTCTTCCTATGGGAAGATTATCCAACCACTTAAATGGTTTTTTAATAGCTTACTTTTCATACAACCTTTCCATTGTTAGATTGTTATAGCTGCACTATGGTGAAGACAGCCATCCATTCTACAACCCCTTTATCTGTAAGGGTCACTGCAGTAGAGATGGAAGAGTGTATTTCCCTGCCTTCTTGCACAGATGTAACATAGAATGCAGTGGAAAATCTTCATATTCCACTCTTTTGCATGGTCATAAGACTAACTTCTAACATTCCCTCTCTAGTACTGCAAACAAAGGATGGACACTGAACAACTTTTAATGAGGCAAGTGTTGTAAAATGCTACACAGAAGAAACTAGCATCAGAATAGCTGCTGAAAGGATATGCCAACGAGGTAGCTGCTACCAGTGGATGTCATCCTAACACAAATTTAATACAGCAGTTTATTTCAGATTACTGAATGTTATTCAAAGAAAATCCATTTAACTTACTCTACATTCTTTGTCCAATCTGGAGGGTTACTCATGGTCATAAATACACAGTTGGTCAAAATAGTGCACATGATAAGCATGCTGAATAATGTATGGCATGAGTTAAGGAATGTAAGCCAGAAAATCTCATAAAAAGAGTATCAAACAACACGTTGCTTTGGCAGATTTCCACTATCAGGAGCTATTTATCTCTCCACTGCTCTGTTAACGTTCAGGGAAAAGCCCTGAATATCTAAAAGTTTCTACAGTCACTGCTTTATAGCTAGAACAGAAAAATCACATACTAAAAATTAAAATTTCTTAGCAATATAAACAACACCCCAACTCTTTATTTTAAAAAGATCTTACTTAATTTTTTTCTTTTGACTAGAAATGTGGAAGTTTGAAGTAGGAGCTTCTAGTTTAGTGGACTAACATAAAAAGCACTTGTTTTGGATGATCTAGACAGATCTGATCTACTTCATGCTTATAAAACACTGAAAACCACATTTTCTTCACTTTTTTCACCATAAAATTTGGCATGTATCAACATTTCTGTTTATCCTTATGATATATATATTGAAAGTTAATTATCACACAGCAGGAGAAAGCATGGGGAAATTTTAGGGAGGAGTATTTTATTATTGTTTGCTTTATATATGTCTTTTGTAATGTAAATGTGGATGGGAAGGCATATGACATTCTCAAAAAAAAGAAATCTAAAAATTCCAGAACAGGTCCAAATCATAAATAATTCCATTGATTTTAACAGAACTGCTCTGGATCTACAAACTTTCACTCTCAGGACTCGTGACATTCTTCTTAGAAATAAAAATACAAGCACAAAAATGAAAACCACACAGATGATGCACAAAATGACCACCTGATGGCACCACCACCTAAAACCAGAAAGAGGACAAAGCACGATTTTGAGTAGGGTTTTAGCTTCTCTAACTAAAATGCAGGTACACACGGTACTTGTAAATAGAAATACGAGTATAATGGGGTGGCAAGTATTATGCGGTTCCCCTCATGAAGTTCTCTTTGTATGTCTACATTGGTGAAAAGAACTTTAAACAACAGTAAATACCTTTGCCTTCTGAACTGTCAAATAACTGTGGCATTACATTCCAAAATCCTTCAGGTTTTCTGCCCAGTAACTATATTTCAAATGCTTTACTCAGAATCTTGCCTTGTTCACATGTATGAACAGAGCAGAAGAGAATGAAATGCATTTTTAAAACCATAAAAAATAACACTGTAAGACTGTTTCACAAGCCTGTATTTTACATAGGCTTTCTAAATCCCTTTGGATGAAATTTCTTAGAGCTGCAAATCCCCACTAGTCTTTCATTAGTGCAGAAATAACTAGACTATACCTTCCCACAATTTTAAACAATGTTTTTTAACATTCTGACTTTAGTGATTAGCACTTCACCACCATCTCAGTCCCATGATCTCCCACTATTCCATGTAAATGAATAATGCTCTGTAACATGCTAAGGAGTGACACATAATTTTTAGTAATTTTAATAAGGAGTGACAAATAATTATTTGTAATGACACCTGTACCAAACAAGTATAAAACAGGTATTGTAGTGTCATGATTGATTCTGAAATAATTTGTAGGCTAGTCATTGATAACATCCAACACATAACAACTATTGTAATTATCAGACTCACATTATATCGACTCAAAAAAATCCTTTCAAGTTTTATTCTACATGACCTTAGGATCCTTATGTGTAATGCTATATACAAAACTACTTTCAGTGTGCTTCTGTTGGGCTCTTGTAAAATACGTGTAGAAACATTTCTATCTGTTCCTCAAGTAAACAGACTTGCTAAATCAAATGCGCTCATTGCACATATCAGCATTTGAGATCAGGAGAGTGGGATGTCTACTATAGCCAGCTATCAAAACACTGAAAAAGACAAAATAATTGGTAAATCACTATGAACATGTAGCTTTGCAAATCTCTACCTGCAATGTGGAAATCTCATGACGTACCTGAAAATTTAAATTAAAACATCTACAGGATTATGAATGTATAATGCGATAATGATCAAGAAACAGAATAGACAGGCAAGATACATATAGGACTGAGAATGTATGATAAAACAAGAAACCTAAGTTGTTTTGTCAACCTATCCTTCTGCAATTGTGATCTGAACCAGAAAACGAAAAGGAATAATCAAACCATATTTTCTCTCTAAATATTCATGCAAGCACAAGCCTGGCATCAAAGATTTGATTTGTGTCAGCAAAGAACTGAAAGTATTTTGAGGAATATATCTATAAATGTAGATGAGGGGAAAAGATGAAAAAGGATGTGATGATTACAGAAAACATAAGAGGGAAGGGAAGAAATACGTGGGAGAAGAAAAAAGACACAGAAAGACATTTTCAAGCACAATGACTGGTTGTCTGGCTTCTTATATTACTATATTTAGATCCATCAGTGAACACAAATGTAAAGAGGGAATAACAAAAAGAATAGAAGACAGAAATAATAGAGAGAAGAGGGACAAAGAGCTCTAGATTACATACTGACCCTGTCACATGTGTCAGAGAATGATTTAAATACTAAGTAACATCTCGTTCACTACAGTTTTAGACTAACCACTTGAAAAGGATATGAATGTACCAAAATCTTAATAGCTATTTTTCTAAGAGGATTGAAAGGAGTTAACATGTACAGGGCAGAGGTGGCACTGAACCGGAATATTGCCTTCCCTTTATTCAATACTATAAAGGTCTGGAAAAAGAAACACAAGATGAAAAAGAGCATTTAAAATATACCAAGTTAGAAACAAATTACAAGTTCAAATCCAGAATAATTTGCATTTCACCATTAATCATATTTGATCAAACTCTTCTTTCATTTACACCTCCCCCAGAATCACAGTCTCCTTGTCCAGTTCACACACAGTCCAGCCAAATTACTGTAAATACAATTACATGAAAAAATTTGAATAAGTTTATTTAGAAATAATAAGTAATCCTAATATTGCTAGGTAGAAAACAAAGATATGTATATAAGGTATTAATGTACTCAATACTTGAAGAATTAGTATACTTTTTGTACCTTATAATATATACACTGAGGAAAGTAACTTAGAAAAAAGTAGAGCATTAAAATGCCAACATTCTCTGAATGAAATAACGAGCATTACTAAGGCAAACAGTACTACAAAGTGATGGAAAATTCAAGAGTGATCTTCATGAAAATAAGGAAATGGAGTATTTAATAACCAGTTTCAAAACATAACACTAATGTACCAAATATTTTTTGCTGCACTCTAAGAAAAGAATAATGTATTGCTTCTCTTTTCAACTATTTCTTGTGAGTTTCACACCTACAATTCTATTTTTCTTCTGCCATGCTTTACCTAATACAGAATTCAGTAATCCATGTGTTTTCACTGTGTCTCCACAGTTTCAGCAATAACTCATGTGTGTTACTAACAGTTAAAAAAAAAGAATTTCTAAATGCAAACGTTTTCTTAAAACCTGGGAAATAAAGAAGGACAAAGCCTTTATCTGACATGCAGTAAGTTTTAAAATTATTTATATTTCCATGCATTTGGGGAAATTCCTATCTATTTCTACCATCTCGTCTTTCTACACAGGGGTGAAAGTTCATGCTCATTGAACATAACTGAATCTAGCTGGCATTGTGGCAGCCCTAAAAGGCCCAAAGGGAAGATAAGTCATGCAAACCTGGAGCAGAGCCAGTAGCTATGATCTGCCTCAGCTGGAATCATACGGCAGCATTTGGAAAGATTATGCTCTACCTTCTGAGCAGGTGTGCCAAATACAGCAGCTGAAATCCTGAAACACAATGCTTCCCCTGCCTGAAATCATAAATTTCAGGACTTCCAAACTGAACATATTTGCACTCCCAGACACCCACTGATTCTCAAGTGATATTTTGGTCCATTATCATCAAAGGATTGGTCTGTAATTTACGTTTTGCTATCATTGCTTTTCAACTCTGTTACTGTTCTTCCTGGACTTTAAGAAAATATGCCCTCCAATCAGAGTTTTTATGTTTTCTGTTCCCTTTACTCTGACAAAACCTCTGATGAAGCACCATTTGTGCAATGCTGACTCATCAAGCCATGCTAAAAAATTAAAATGGAGCCTGACCTAAACCAGGATGTTCAAGATATGCAAAGAACACCAAGAAAAATTATAAGAGAAATTATGATTGCAATGCACGTACAGTTTGGAGTCTTACATCTCCTATTAGAAACCACTCTGCTTTTGGAAAACATGAAGATAACTACTATGCATTTCTCAATCAGGAACAAGCAATTCAGCAAGATTTTACTTCATTTGCACACTTAATTGCAGAATTACTTTTCTAGTTTCCAAAGTATGATAATACATGTGCTAATTTTAGGATTTCCAGTGATGAATTTAGATTTTTACAACTGCAGAACATGGAAACAAGGAAGGGAAGGGATCAGCACTTTGGCCCAAATTCCATTTGCCTTACTTCCAGATTTAAACAGGGTAAACCACTTGAGTAAAGGGAGCAGAACATGATATTAAATGAAAACCTTTTTTTTTTTTTCAAACTTATCTCACAATTCTCCACAGCATGAAGTGAGTTTTATAAGTTCTGTGCTGAACATTTCAGTTACAGCTGATTTCTTTAAAGGTGTTCTGTCTGTTTAGTTTAGTAGTCAAAGTATGTCTATATTGTTATTGTTTCAACTTATCAGTGATGAGGCATTCCCCTAATTCCTGCAGGAAATACCTTCATTTGTATTTTTTTTACTTAGTTCAAGTTCAACGCCTAACAATTACTGGTAGTTACTTCTTCCTCTTTCTTTGAAATAATTTTTTACTTTCATGTTGTGGTGTTTTGGTTTGGTTTGGTTTGGTTTGGTTTGGTTTGGTTTGGTTTGGTTTTTTTTTTGTTTGTTTGTTTGTTTTTTCCTTTTTGTTTGTTTTTCTTTTGTTTTTGTGGGCTTGTTTGTTTGTTTGCTTGCTTTTAATTCCGCTTTTTTTTTTATTTAATTCACTAGCTAATTTCCACAGGACAGAAAAGAAAGTACAAAAAAAAAAATAAAATAAAATTAAGACAGAGAAGTAAAAAAAAAAAGTCTCAGTAATTTCTTCTTGACTGGTACAATAATGATGGCACAATATATATGTTGCCAAAATTTGAAGGACTGGAATTCTGGAGGAAACCCAAGGCCATATGGTCAAAAGTCTCAAGTTCAGCACTTTTGTGCATGGCCACAACAGCTGCTGTTGTTACTTTAATCAAAAACAAAATACGTGTGTTTGTATTTTTTTAAATGAGCATCTCTATAAAATATTTTAATGATCACGGAACATTGTCAGCACTCCAAGAGGAATTCCTACCTCCTTTTTACTTAGGTCTGTCTTTCAAGCACCTTCTTCTTGATAGCAATCAATATAACATATTAATAATATAAATCTATATAATAATATAAAACTAGATATGGAAAAATTTTCACCCAGACTGTGTCATATGATAGGATGACAAGATATACAATGCCTTTATAGAGTACAAAACAGAAGAGGATGATTTCACCATACGCTAAGTAATGGTTTTTCATACTTCCCTATCCTCCCCAGCAACGAGAACACAACCTAGGCTTTCCATGTGACAGTGAAGAAAGTTAGTGAGAAGGTGTCTAGCTACCTTTGAAATAGGTTTCATAATGAAGATCTGCTCCTTCCACATCTATCATACAGCAATTAATAAAATAACAACTCTAAAGATAACCCCTGTGCTGTATCTTCAATACTTCTGTGTGTAAAACACCGGAAGTTACAACTTCTAGTAAAATGCCAGGTATACTAAAAAAAAAAACCAAAACCAAACCCAACTAAATGCATCTTTATGAACAGACTAGGTCCCACAAGCTTCCACTACTAATTTCTGTTCTTATAATTGAGATTTCTGCCAATGAAATCAGCTTCTGGGGGACTGTATTATAATGTATTATATGTAAAGACCAGGTCCAAGAGATCTGAAATACTGTGTCTTTGAGATGGTGCCTTGTATTTTAATCTTCTTAACGTCTGATAGAAATAAACAGCACACTCACTTTTTTATTGATGTAATATGGGTCCATGTCTTCCAAGGGCTCAGACACCATTCCTGGAGGTATGTCGCCGTATATAAATGGCAGTGTCTTTCCTGCCTCCAAGTCGCTATTTGGTTTTGGGCCATCTTCATCATCATCCTCCTTGCGTTCTTGTTTGGATTTTTTAGCTTTTTCTTCATTGATACGCTGCTCAATAGCTGCAAGTGATTCTCTTGTGAAATAGCGGAAGCTGTCAGGTCCTGGTGGTACCAGCACTGATTGTGCCATCTTTTCATCCTGTACGTCTTATTTACTGTTTAGCCTCTCTCATAAAAAAGTGCTAAAAACATAAAAAACAGAGGAAAAATTCAGAGCAACACAAATAGCTACAAACAGTGTAAGGACTATAACTTCAGAGAATTTTCTGTGGGACATCTTGTTAAATTCAGAAATTATCATCCAAGAGGAGGCTGCTGTGAAATGGACATTTTCATTTGTATTTCAAGACAAACCATTTTTCTTTACAGCTGGCTTTTTAGAGTCGTCTTGATGCTATCAATTCTTAAAACATTTGGTTTAAAATTCACTGAGTGCTTGTGACAATAGGTTGTCAATTCTGTAGACAAAACCCTCACATACAATACAGTAACGTCTTCTTGCCTTTATCCAGGGTAATGCTATCTGTTCCAGTGAATAAAGGAAGAGATATTTCCCACCACATTCAGTGTAAGGAATGAACAGTTCTGGAGCGTTTGTGGTTCGGTGTTGAGGAGTGAGACTTGAGACAATTCACCTCCTTGTTACCCTGCAAGCTGCACCTTGGACCAATCCTCCCTCTAGCTATAAGGACCAGAATAATTCCTAGATGCCACTGTTGCCATGTAAAGCCAGAGGGATCAGCTGAAAGCTGTGTGAGTTGCTCTTTCTCTTCTGGTACAAATATGCTGCCTGTGCAGAGCTGCCAGCTCAGGAAACAAGATTTAGACCTAAGCACCTGTATTCAGATCCCCTGCCTGGCAACACACTGTGCACTGGAAGAATTGCTGAATTACACAAAAATTATCTTTAATCATTACATACTGCATTTAGATCTTTAATCATTACATATTGCATTTAGATCTTTAACATTCGATACCGTATCAGTTGCACATATTTTGCAAAATTTTCACTAAACAAGAGCAGAATCATCTCTTCTTAATGCCTTCAGGCAATTGAGTTAAAAAGAACAAGTGGGAGATATTCCCAATGCAAATACTCTGATATGAAATAATAAATGGGATCTCTGCCATAGCCTTCAAGAATTTTTCTCGACTCCTTCTCCTGAATAAGCATATTAAAATACAGCAGATGCAATTAAAAAGCAACAACTTCTAAGACAATATTTGCATGAAACAATTGTAAAATTAAAATTATACAATAGTTAGAAGAGAATCAGCATGATCCTATTTTACTGTCTCGCTAAATACACAGACTCCATCCCAGCTACAACAAATGTCTGGTTTTGAAGCCTGCAAAATAAACTGCAAGATGATGCTTTCTTCTCCTTTTCAGCCATATGCCCGTAGCCATTTACACCTACACAGACATCCACACACATCCCAACTCCTGCAGGTCTCCCTGTGAGCATGCTCTTCCATTGCGGGCAAATGCACCTGGTTGCATTTTCTGATGGATGCTCTGTAGTAAACTGCTGCTAGAAGCTGCACTTGCTAGTAGCAGAAGGGTTAATTAGGAAAATTAAAGCGATCCTGCAGCAGAATCCTTTTAGACTGCATTGTTAATTACAGAGAGAAAAAAAAAAAAAAATTTAAA
>NW_008605822.1:0-445 GCF_000691845.1 Merops nubicus
CTGGGAAAACCTGGCTGGTGACCTAGAGGAGGAGAGAAATTCTCTGTGGTGTTATTCTTGAGGAAGTCAAGTTCATTTATTTTAAATGGCTTTTGGTTCTGAAGGAATTAATAAAACACATAATCATGCTGAAGTGCTGTGTGACTGTTGAGTGGGAAAATGGATATTATTTTATCATTCTTATTTATGTTGCACAATATAATCTGCCAAAGCTGGTTACAGTTGTGCTTTTATTTATTTATTTTTTTTAAGCTTTGCCACTGTTTGGGGTCAGGGCAGCCCCCAGAACTGTAACAGATGCTCTGTTAACCCCCTCCCCCCACCCGAGAAAGGGAATAAGAGAGAGACACTTATTGATTAGGAAAGAAAACAGCTTTAATACTACCACTAATAGTGATAGTAATAATGATAATAAAATAGACTATGTACAAATATATACGCAGTT
>NW_008605822.1:719-4277 GCF_000691845.1 Merops nubicus
CAGGTATCCTGCCCGCTCCTCCCCGCAGGTGCGGGGTGCTCTCTGCCCCCTCCGTGTGGGACACAAGCTCAGCAGTGGCCTTGGTCTGCACACCATCCATGGCAGTAACTCTAAACGTGAAGTCTTATCACTGCTAAAGCCAGACAGTTTATGAAAATGCTGCTAACTTCAGACAGAGCAGTTAATTAGAAGAGCTTTAGTTAAAATCACTGAGTAGAAACAGCTCTATTTTACCCCAAACCAGGACAAGCTTTGTTTAAAGTTCTCCTGAATTCTTGCTCTTCCTTCTAAAAGAAAAGGTAGAGTAAAACCATACCTCATCTATGGTCAGGTTCTTATCTGGTCCTGTTAAATAGGGTGTTAGAAAAGGTTCCGATGGTTTCATCATACAGAAGAATCCATAGAGGCAGAGGATCAGAGTGGGAAAAGTCCAGGTGGTCTTCTCTAGCTTCCAGCAGCCCATGGCCTCTGCAGCAGGGCTGAGGAGGAATGTGGTTAGAAGGATGATAGTGCCTGTGCAAGCACAAAGATGTCCTCTAGTTGATTTTTTTTATTCTGTGGTTTCTAATGCTAAGGAGTGATCTTTACAGGTGGGCAGTTGGGAAACATTTTCCATTACTTGAAAGTGAACAGCTCTTCCTGACGTTTGTCTGTTTCTCCCTAGATGGTTTCTAATGGATAACTTGGAAGATCATTAACTGGGAGATAAACGTCGCTATCATTCAGCCTGCACTGACCATGCTAACCACAGGAGAAGCCTTTGTAGCCCAAAGCCACTAGAGACATCAGAGCTCTGAGATTTCACTCAACACAATGACTGATCACAGCTGGGCACCTTGTTGAGTGACAAGTAACTAGTTCACAGCTCCTGTATTTTTCCTTTGCCTCCCAGATGTGCACAGCTGTGTGGTTACAGAAAGATGGTAACTCTGGAGCCTAGCAGATAGGAGTTGCTAACAAACAGGGTGTCAAGCCAGACCCTCAGCTGGAATTTGCAGTGCCAGAACCCAGTTTGGGTACAGACATCCTATTTTCAATCTATAAACCCCATGTCTAGTCACTGGAGGTAACAGTACACACTAAAATGGAATGGGACAAATGTTTTTGTTATTGTCTCTAGCTGAGACTTATGGAATAAATTAAGCTTTGTAACTTTGCTAGTCAGAGTGGATGTAATGGGGGGCATGCAGAGGAAGCAGATGGGAAGTTTTACTCCATACTCCTGTTGGTATAGGCAATGTCAGGAACCTAAATGTGTCCAATTTATATTTTGGATCTGACTGGAGAGTCCTTGTTGCCAGCTGGGATGCCCATCGCTCTGCTTCTGACTTACACCTATTTACATTCTGAGAACTTTTTCCTTCTCAGGCAAAAGTTCTAATCTTAAAAATTAAGTATTTTGCAGACAGTGTTTCTCAAACTTCTTTTGTTAAAGCTGAAGAAAACAGGCTGTTGTCCCTGTTGACTACACCACTCCAGATCGGGTGGGGAGAGGATCCTCTTACAGGGTGTGGTATATAGTGTATAAGGTAATAGGCACTATGTGTCTTTTCTAACTTCACACCATGATAATATAATGCACATAATAGCAGTGGCCTGACACACTGAGAAATGGGTGCAGACTGCAAGGAATTACTTCATTTTATGCATGCTGGCTGAAATGACTTGGCACAAGACTCCCAGCAGCTGGGAAGCTGGGCTCTGGTGAGAACCACTAGGGGGCAAGGTGGCCCAAGCAAAGGAGAAATGTGTGCTGGAGGAGTGGGAGAATGCACTCAGACCTGAAGGAAAACAGAATTTCTGCCCAGTTGCTGTAATGGCTCCTGCTGCAGACGTGGCTGTGGCAGGACCGGTTCTGGCCCTGCCCATGACTGCTTTCACTTAGTCACTGTAACACCCCCTTGCTCTCCTTTGATAGGATAATCATTACAGCCCCCAAACGGCACATGGATACTTCAAGTGCTAAGAGCTCCTGAGAAAGGCATCAGGAAGAGGTTGGAGGAAGAGCATCTCTGACTCTGTAATGGAAAACACTTGTTCAGCTTAGCTGTGTGATTCATCTGGGTTCTATGTTCCCTTCCTGCCCTCGACTGTGTGTTCCAGCCTGTTTCAGGCCTTGCTGTATCCTCTCTCCCCCGAGCAGGCTGTGACCCACCAGCAGCAGGTCTCGGGGAACCTTTCAGAGTGTCCTGCACGCTGTGGGGCGAGTGGGGCCCCTGGCCACGTGCCCAGGGCTGGCTGTGTGCTGGCCGTCCGTGGCACGGCTCTGCCAGCCCGAGCACCAGCTTCTGCTTTGGGCTGCGTGCAGCACCATCTCCAGGTGCCCTGGTCATCGCCAGTGCCTTTTCTGGCAAACTGGGACTGGCTGCTGGACAGGTCCCTCTGTGCTGGGGTTTTACTCTTTGAGGCTCTGGTGTTGGGCTGGCAGGTCAGTAGGGCCAGAAGTTTCCCGCCTGCTTTAAGCAGCTGTGCAGGAAAAACCTGGCACTGGTGCTGTGCTGGGGCACGCAGCCTGTGGCACCCCCGGGCAGTGGGAGGCAGGTGGTGGGTGCTGGCCTCACCCCAGCCCCAGCTCGACCCCACCAGCCGCTGTGGGTGCTGCGCCCACCTCACAAACCGCCGGCAGGAGGATAGAGCCGTGTCCGTGCTCAAGGGAGAGACGGGATCCGCCTGGTTCCCGCTCGGCTGCCCCCTATGGTCAGTTGGTCTTTTATACATCTAGGGTTTTTCTTAACTTTTGGAAAGATGGTGGGATGCCCTGGTGTGGTTCTGCGGCAAAACCACCCTCTGTTTCTTGTTTCTCTCCTCTCTTCTCAGTACTGGAGCTGTCAGCTCTTCTCCCATGCAGCCTGACCCAGCCCACAGTTCCCCACTGCTCTCTTCTGCACTCCCTCTTCCCAATGTCACTGCAGGATTTCTGATTTCTAAGGTTCATATATAATCATACCTTGTCTACTGGAGCTCTTCCTTTCTGAATTCCAAGGGAAAGGTCCCCTTTTAGTATTTCCAACCTTTCTTCTGACTGTCCTCTATGTATTGCAGCTGCTGGACTTTATTTGGGTTTTGTTCTTTTCCTGTTCTTCTGGTATTTCAGCTTGCTCTTATGACATCTCCTTTGAAAACATTCCCAGCTGGCTGACTTTCAGCATCCACTTCCAGCACCCTTAAAGGAACAGCCAGATAATCCTGGCCTGGCCTTCCTCAAAGGCAGCACTAAATCAAGACCTAAACTGAAGTTTGGTGCTTGACTGGCTCGGAATCAAAAGAGCTAATCCTGTTCCTGAAGGATTTTACATCTATTTGACAGGGTATGTGGCTTGGGACCCACCTGTGCCTCAAACTGGTCTGTGTTAGAGCAGTAGCTATGTGTAGGTAATGACAGAGATAAAGGAGAACAAATACCAGTGTTACAGAATGTAAATCTTTTCCTACTGGTTACATGAGGTTTCATGTCATTCTGGTAGGTTTAAAAAGTCAAAATCTGCTCTCCTTCCCCTTGACTGCTGTTTGTTAGTGGCTATCTCAGGTCTTTTGCTTGGACAGGTTCTCACAGTCCTG
>NW_008605822.1:4308-6549 GCF_000691845.1 Merops nubicus
AAGATGGAGATGGCTCTACAGGAATCTTCAGATGATCCAGCCATCAGTCACTGACTGACACCAATTCCAGAGCTATTTTGGTTCTCCATGCTTATCTCAATCTGTAGCTAGAGGGGTGACAGCCCAGCTGAGAAGACACTCTACCTGAATTTGATTTTATTCTCAAGGGCTCCTGCTAAAATGCAGAGAACTCCTGTTGAAATTAACAGTGTCACTCTGGGTTTGCATTGACTTACTGAGGTAAGAATCCAACTTGAATTTCTCGACACTGAAAAAACCCTCAAAATTCTGTTTTTCCTGTAATGTAATAATGAGACTCATTTAAGTAACTCCCAGTGATAGTTGGTTTTTCTGCCTTCAGTTCCTCTTTCATCCTCTATTAGCTGTTCTTTCCATGCTGAGTCCATCCTCTGCACTTAAAAAGTCATACTTTTTCATGGATTCACACCCAAGTGCCAAGTGGAAAACAGTAAAACTATGATGGGCTTATGCAAGTTTTTGGTCACCTTGATCCATGTCATAAGCTGCCTGCAGCAGAGCTTTGTTGCTGGGTTTGAAGTGGGCTGTGCTCTTCCTGCTGAGCGGGAATGGAGTCGGGTTGGAAGCAGAAAAGTTCTGCTTACATGGTGGGCTTAGGGATGTGCTTACAATGCACATCCTACCCCTGTTAAGCTGGGAAAGGGAAAACTCTTAAGACTGGGAGAAAAGGCAAGTTTTATAGTAGTAGCATATCCCAAGGAGTTAACATAATATGGTCTCTAATGTGTTGAGGAGAGAAGGGGAAGGAAATGCAGTAAGAGAAAAAGGCTTCAAACCTCTTTCACTCCAGTACCTTCTCCTGCCTCTGCTGCCCCTGGGGCTCGGCCCTGGTGTTATCTCTGGTGCTTTGCAGGATGGCACCAAGGCCAAGAGCCTCGGTTCTGGGAGGTATGTCACACACTCTCAAACCGTCTGCTTGAGTGCTGGCTCAGGCACTGACACAGCTCCCACATCACATCCCCTTCTGGACACCTGCCTATCTCAGGAGAAGAAACTTTGCAGATCAAACTGGAAACTTATACTCTAAAAAGAATATCTACTATACTCCCTTAAAGAGCGATAGCAAAAAATTTACTGTGGCTAATAATGAAGCAGTGTGTGGGTGAGAGTGTCTACAGCTCGGTTCTTGGCTGCATGTCACGCAGGGCTCCCACGGCAGGGAGATGTTCACTTGCTGAGCTCAAACACTTTTCATCTGAGACACTTAATTGCTTATGCAAAGTCTAGCCGAGAACGTTTAATTAGAACATACTAAGTGCATTATTCCAAGGAGAGAGTTAAAGAATACGTTCAACCAGACTAATCTTTCGCCTGCTTAATTTAAATGTAGACTTAGGAGTGCTTCCTCATAGCTGTACCCTGCTGGCTCTGGGCCAAGGCTGGGTTGAAAGGAGTCCTTTATCCCTCCTTGTGTCCTGCTATCAGCTAGGGAAAGTTCTGTTTGAATATCTTTAGCTTTCTGCAATATAAATCACTGGCTGGATTTTCTCCTCTTAGGGTTACAGCATCTTTGCTGAATTAAATGTAGGCGACGGGTCACCACTTCCTGGGTTGCAAGAGCCTGGAGCCATAGCACCTGAGTTACACTGGATGTCCTCTTGGGAGCATTGCCAAGGCTTTACAGGCTTGTGCAGCATCTTTATTTGCGTCACGGCTCTCCACAGCTCTTGTGAAAACTTGCCAGAGACATTGGAAGGTTTCCAGATAAAGATGCTTCTTGTTGTCTAAGGACTGGGTTTGTTAATTGAACGAGATCTCTCGCTTTTACTTTCTGGGTCTGCTTGGCACAAGAGCACTTGGCTCTCCCAGCTGGGCAGGGCAAAGCAGTGTGGTCCAGAGGAGACACAGAGCCCAGCCAGCAAAAGTCCAAGTGGGTGAAGGTGTCTGCTGATGCTGTTCTGCTACAAAGCTCATTGTTCAGACTGCAGCTATCTGTGAGTTTTCTGGTACCTTCCTTTCTGATTTACAGGTCTGAAAATGCTGAAAAATTAAATGTTAACATTTTCAACTTTGTTTTTTATGGTTTGAAACTACTCCTTAAGAGCAACAAGGGAGAAAAAAATCAATGAAGCAAGCTGAATAGATGATAAAATTTCTAGGGTTGAGCAGAGAGATGATATCTTATCTATTGCCTCCATGTTGGAACTGGGGCATATTTTAGCCTTTTTGGTATTGGGGTATAGAATCATAGAATCCTTTAGG
>NW_008605823.1:0-7298 GCF_000691845.1 Merops nubicus
TATATATATATTTTTAGAGTTAAATAAGAAAATTACCACATCTGTACTACAGCACTGCTATTAAGCACAACTAGACATTGTTCAATCCGTGATTATGAAACCACTGTTTAGTAAAAGCTAAGATCCATTTGAAGGCATTGTGGGGGCAGAAAAGAGTTTTCAGCATAGTAGTAATGGAGTCTTGTGTCCCTGACAACAATAGTATGTCTGAAAAATCCCACTCAGAGATAAAAATGGTATAATTATGGGGAATAAAAGATATATTGGCTTGGCACTGGCAGCAGTTTGTCAGGCTGGGTGGCTAAACCAGTACAGCCTGCATCAGTGAGACATGACCTTAATACTATGTTGCACTACATTGTTTTTATAGCATCTGGAATCTTAAGTGCTGAAATTCAGATCCAAATATGTGGAACACAACGAAAAGGTGGCTACCTTTGAGACTTTTCTCATCTGAAAGACTTGAAGAGTCCTTTTTGTACAGGAGAAAAAGACATCCCTGTCAGAGCTGCTGAGCATGGCATACATGTGTTTTAAACAGTTTTAGTCTGCGAGATTAAAAAATAAAGGTGGAGACTGTTGGTTTTAATGTTACCATTTATATTCTTCCCTTTCTATAGCATTCTTTTTGATCCTTTAGGTTCACACTCTGAAAATTTTCAGTACCAGAAACTCTGATTTTAGCATGAGAGATCCTAAAATGACATCCTTTTATCTGGGGATGAAGATACACTGAAGATGGTATAGAAATGCCAATAATTCTCAGGAATAACTATCATAGACACTTAGAAATAGACAGCCTCAGTCCATCTAGTCCAACATATCTTATTCCAGCCACAGGTCTCTGCCACCAGTAAGGTTTTCTTTCAAAGCTCAGAAGTTGTGCTTTGCCCTCTTGGTTTCACTAGAGTAAAAGTCTGCAGTCCTTGAGCATTTTGAGTTCTAAGGATCATGTAGAAGTGAAGATATTTTTCCCTAATGTCCAGCTCCTTTGCTTTCAAGGTTCTAGGTTAATGGTGTTTGCCAGGCCGCCTCTGTAATGTAATCTCTGTTCAGAAGGCATTATTTTTTATTCTGTATGTTACCCTAGATGTCTTAATCTAATCAGGTTTGTATGTTGGCACTCATGCCTAGGTATCTGAATGCTACCAGTAGGAACTTGATTTTTGTATCTACAGGGGCATATTATCTTCTAAATAATTACCCACCCTCCCACAGGAAGTCACCAATGTTTTAATTTTAGTTTAGCTCTAGTTTGCTCTATTATTGACACTGGCTATATATGCTCAAGTAGAAAGGCTAGAGACTGACCCAGGAGGAATGGACTGGACGGAGTTTCCCAGTGTATCAAGTTCTACCTATCTGGTATTACCAGCAAAAACCCTGCATCTTCCTTTTTATTAACTGAGCAAGTTCTGTTTTAAACCTACATGGATTCTGTCCTACCTTATTTCCACTATTGTTTTATAACAACCAAAACTTTATTGCTCTGATGGTTACAACCCCTTCTAGCCTTCAATCTACATTCATCCATGGCAAATTTATACTCATTCGTTCCTGTGCCAGTACTGTTCTTCAGCATAAGTTGCTTCCTCCCTTGCAGGTGCTTTACCTGCTTTGCATTCACAGAGAGTAACCATGACCTCTTTCAGCCTTTTTCTAAAGCTCAATCTCTTCTGTGAAACACTTTTCATTACTGTCATCACTGCTTTGCACCTGTTCCACCCTGAATTCTCTCTCCCTCAGTCATGGGTGCTCAGAAGTACACACAATACTCCAGATAAGGTTTTGGCAGAGTCACACACACCTGCATGAGTATGTCGCAGGTTCTTTTCTACAACTGACATATCTAAGCACTGTGCATCAAGGAAGCTCCTCATTAGTGGCTCATTGTCAGATTCTGATCAAATACACCCTAGAGCCCTTTACCCCCTCCATCATTCCTATCTGGCACTCCCACATCATTTTCCCCAGGATATTCCTGCAAGGAATGGTTTCATTCATGCATGCAATTTTAGCCACTTAAACACTAGTTGCCGGGCTCATCAGCTTTAAAGTAACTGTCCAAGGCAATTTAGGTAGGTAAATTCCACTCTGTGGTTCATGTCATCTATGTCAAATAAATGTCTAGTAATAACTTGATGTCTAAAACCGAAGGTCACACAGACTGTAGGACACAGGGCCATGTAAATATGTATGTAAATATCCAGCCCTTGCCTAGGACCTTGGGGCCATTTCTCTTTCTCACACTAGCCCTGTAAGTCCCATTTCTCTCCACTGTCTCCCCAGTTCTCCTTGAGTTTACACCATTCCTGGCCAGCTCAAGCAAGGGAAAACCAAAGCTCCCACACTGTCAATCAGGCTCACACACTCTGTGTAAACACTGATGCCCTTGGGCTTGGATTGCCCAACACTGAAGAGATACATGAGATGTCTTTTCACGGAAACCATCTAGACTAAGTTACTCCAGATGTTCAGTCAGGATAGAAAAGGATGAACTGGAAGACAGCAGCAGGACTTGGAAGGGGTATTAGGAAGAAGTTAAGGACTAGATTACTACTCACTTTCCTGGTCCTGGAACAAATGGATATACAGATCTAGAACTGAGACAGATATAAAGTTTGGTGAACAGCTCTGGGGAAAGCCTGTGAGCACACACTATGGAACAGCTCAGGCTATGGATGCAGGAAGGGTAAGAGGAGCTGCTGAGGAAAACAATTTTTCCTCTGTATGAAAGAAATGATAAATACCCACTACCACAGCTTTTCTCACTCAGAACTTTAAGGAGGGAAATGTTTATAAGCATTTCTTCATTATTTGAGCACAGGACTTTCCTTCCAGGATTACTTATCAGATGGTTCCTGAGTGTAGGCATGGGAAGCCTAAGCAGGGCTAGAGCAATGTTGAGGAAATGGCCTTTGACTACACCTCTCTGCTCTTTCTCATTGTCTGTAATGGGCAAATCCAGGACAGATGTAGGACATCTATGGGAAAGATGTTGTTACTATCTAAAAGAAAATCATGGTTAGAAGTTAATTGACTGTTATCTGGCATGAAAATCCCAAGCTTAGGAGCCCAGCAGTAATGTCTGATTTGACAAGGCAGGTGAACAAGGTAGGTCTAGGTCTATCCATCCATTCCAGGAACAGGAAGGCAGATACTATGACTTTCTCTGAACCTGCTTATCTGAGCAACTTCCTGGTTGTTGCTATTTGCCCAGTTGGCCCTCCTCCAAATTTTGCTTTCAAACCTGTTCCCCATGCTCTGCCCCAACCACAGCCCTCCTGCTCTTATCACTGACAGTATTTTGGCACTTTGAAACACTAGGAGTCAATTTTTTTAGTTTGTTTGGGCTTGGGGTTCGGTTTTTTTAATATTGGAGCCCCAGGAGTGGAAGTTGACCAGCACACTGCTGACTGCTCACTGCTGTCAGTCAGCATACAGAGGCTTCCCATTCAATACTCTGAAAGATGCAGCCTTTTAGTAGGTGCAGCATGATCTGCTTCTTCCTGGGAGGGTCAGCTCCCACCAAACTTAGTTGGACTGCTCTTGCACCTCTCAGCTTTGGGGCTTCTGTAAAGTCTGTTCAGACATCCAAGGCTGTCTCTAAGATGTGGTGGGCTGGAGGACAGATGGGTATCTCCTGCCATGCCATACAATGCATGGCCAAGAGTGGAAAGGAGGAGCACTCCTGCATTCTGGGCAAGAAGTATTCAAAAGTAGGGGCAGAGCTGCGTGGTGCCATGACAAAGGCCACACCACGTCCTTTAAAATTACTGCAAAATTGTTTTGTACAACACTGATCTCGTGCAAGAGAAGAGACTTCTGCCAGCTACGTTCTCTTGTCCTCTCATCTGGACTCTCCTAGTGGCAAGGAATTTAGGGTGGTGAGAAAGGTCTGGGTGTGAGAACAGCAGCCTGAGACACAGACCCTGCCAGTGAATGCCCAAGGGATCAAGAAGCTTGGTGGAGTCTTGCCCACAAGAAAATCTATAATTTGTTAGCCCACTTGATAAAGTACTGAGTACAGAAAGCCTCCTCCGGCTACAATGCTAAGCTTGATTTCAAATGACTAACATTTTTCCTCACATTTTCAAGTTAATTTTCAGGCAGTGACCCAATATACAATCACAGATAAGCTACACATGTATCCATCTTTCTATTGCTTGCAGGTTTTGAAGACTGTTATATGTTAACAGTTCATATCTCAATATAAAAAAATTGTCAGCGATAATTGCCACATTGTACTTTACAATTTCCAGACAGTGAGGTTTAGCTGCTTTACCATCAAAATGTTACAGACATGCTAGAGGAAGCAACACTTCTCAAACTTAATAAACCTTCTCTTTCCATCCTAGAGTAATTTCTTTGAAAGTATGTTGTCTCAATGCCTCTGAAAAAAAGGTCATTAGGTATTTTTTACAAAACAATACAAACTCATAAAGCTGGGATAGCTCTGCATTTTTTATTCTGCGCATCCACCTGGCACTCACTACATCATAATGCTATAATAAGTATGTCGATGCATGCATCTATTTAATTTTGGCAAGTCCTTGATTGCAGCCTTTTTTATGGAGGCAGTTCCTGGTACTTAAGAATTGCAGCTAGGAATTGTGATAGACAGTAAGTCTATGTGATTTTGAATCGGGAACAATAGCTGTAATGAAGATTTGCATTTTTAAAGGCATGTAATTAACAGTAGTATTAGCTTCTTCCTCCAGCTAAAAAGTCAAGCTCAACTACCTTTTGGTGAACTTGTGTTGGGTTTTGTATTTCTTTTGCTTTGCTGACAAGTATAAAGCATACAAGTCAGCTGCTGCCCAGGTACTATTTTGATTATTAACCCATGAGAGAGAAGCAGTAGGACAAATTAGTAGATGTTCCAGGAATAAATAGATGGAGCAAATACATAGCATATTTCAGGGTCTGAGCTGAGATGTTGCCATCGGGCTTTACTCTGTTTTGTAAGGCAAAATTACACAGCGTATAAGGCAAGAATTTTCTTTCAACAATTTCCTCACTTTTTTGGTATTTTGTATGCACATGTAGCTAATGCATACAGTATCGAACATAGAAATGGCTTAGGTGTCCTTATGCTCCTCCAGCCTGTAGAGGTACAAACTCAGTGAGTTTGAACACAGTACTGTGAAGGCATGACACTCAATCCAATCATTACAATCTTTTAAACATCATCAAATACAAAACAGAGCAATATTATGGTAGTCAAAGTACTAACATTTATGGGTTTGAACAATTTAAAACCCCCTATTCACCAAGAAGGCTGAGTTCCTAATTCTTGCAATGCTGTTTACTTATTTCTATAATTTTTTATTTTCCAGATATTGTTCAGCTGAAATCACCTTCAGCTTGTTTACCAAGCTCAGTAACTTCCAGTAGTAACAGTGAAGACTGATTTACTTGACCTTCTTCCAGGTTAGATCCTGAGCTTTCTATTTTAAGTTTATTAAAATTCTTTTATCAGCGCATGAGCAAAAGGAACAATTTATTAATCTTCATTAATCATTACAGGCTGAAAAAGAAACACTTGGATGTTCTCACAGAAACTGTGTATTGGTGTAGCCCATTTAACCCAGAGATAGAAATATCTAAGCTAGTACTGCAAACTTTCCTCATCCTGCCTTCATCCTATCCCAAATCTACAAGGATTCCTGAAGTAGGATTAAGTTAGACTAGCATAGTCTGCAGCATTAGAATGACAGTCTTCTTGAAGCTGTTTCAACATCTCCAAAGTTGAAGAATGACATGCAGCAATCTTCTGTGTCTGGATGAACTTTGCCAGTTTAAAATAAAAGTTTTAAAGTTAGACAGAGTTTTGCTCCTGTAGGTATTTATTTTAATTATGCCTGTGGTTTCAGTGGGAAAGAACTGTATTAATTATTTTAATGTACTAGTACATTGCCTTCCCATGTACCTCATATTTAAATGAAATGTTGCAATTAGTTTCCATAGTTTGCTTATAAGAAGATACATTCTACAATTGAAATTAATCCCTGGGAAAAGAGTTATAAAAGAGTATTGCTGCTGTTATATCAGTTCCTAGAATTCCTTGGGTTTTCCTACAGAAATACAGAGTTCTATAATTAAACCGCATGCACATGATTAAAAATATGACAAATAAATGATTAACTGAGTCCATGAAAATTTAGAAATAGGCCAGTATGTTTTTCTTGTGCATCCTAACAAAGGGGTAAATAAACAGCAAGGAGTAGCTCCCAACTTAAACTCAAGGAGGAGGAACTAAAATGAAACAAGCTAAAGGCAGAAAAAATTATTAGATCTGATATTAAATAACTTCTAGATATTACAGAAAATTAAATTTAAATTAAGGCAATGCCACTTAAACATCCTGAGGAAAACTGTACAACTGACACAATATGTATCATTTTTCTTATTATTATTTCTTGTGTATGTGTTCTTCCTTGCTCTAAATATTTAGAGCCATTCATTGCTTCAAATATGCCTCATCTTTTGATGACGGACACAACTCCACTTTGCTTAGGCAAGTCAGTAGCAGTTAAAGCTTTCAATCCTCAAGAGATGCAAAGTGCTTAAAAAGCTAGAGCCCCTCTCATTTTCTGCCAGCAGAGGATCTGGCCCCCATGTACTTTACTTAAATACAGAAGAAGAGCCAGAGAAAATATGCTGTCAGGAAAAGTGCATATTTGCTGCTACTTTGCCAGACCAAACTAAACTGCAACCTTTTTTTTTTCTTTTTTTCCCAAATGTACATAAAATATGTCATGTAGAGATCAAAAATATTCTTTGTGGGCAAGAGAAATTCCTCCCAACCCCACAGGTACATGGAAAGCAAAGGATAATGGAATGGACAAAAGAGGGTCCGTTTGCACACTGATTTTCCACAAGACTTCTTCACGTCAGCTTGCAGAGACATTAGGGGGCAGGCCAAGAAAGAAAAATAAAAGCATCTGAAAATGGATCTGCAGCCAAACCATTGCTTGCTGACACCACCAGTACTGTGGCAGCTGCCAAGGCTGAGTTTAAGGTAACAAGCATCCCAGACAAGTAACAACTCTACCACCACCAAGGCTGGTATTAAGGAAGAAAACTATTCAGTAAGGCAACTCCGCAAAAACGTTATATATTCTTTCTTTAGACAACACCTTTTCTCTGATAACGAAGTGCAGATTCTTCATTTCCTTCTTCCTCCATGAACAGGAGTATCCGCACCTGCTACAAAGTGGGTGGACATTTAAACATAACTACTTTACTTCGGATCTAACAAGTGAATCAGCAGTCAGATTGTATTTCTCCTGCTG
>NW_008605823.1:7347-15379 GCF_000691845.1 Merops nubicus
AAGTCAGAAAACAAATTAAGCTGACAGCATGCCCCTAATGGTGATGACATCACTGAGAGTGGAGTTATTTTCACTCTCCACAACACTGGAGAAGCATGAAAGAGGGAAAGGGAAGCTTAACTTTATCTTATGCCTTCTCCTAATACATTTGCTTTGCACCCACTCTCTCAAATTAGGTATTTTTTGCAATTGCCATTCCATGCCTAAAAGTATATATGCATTTTTCAAAGGCTTGTAACTGAATAAAACTGTTTTTCTTTCTTTCTTTAGGGAGCACCAATAGCTAAGGTTTACAGCAATTTTAGCTTTGTATTAAGTGGGAACAAATCCTCCAAATAATTTCAAATTGCACCTAAATAGAACAGGGAAAAGTTTGAATCATTTGCCAAAATGTTCAAAAGTGGAGCCTTATATGGAGTCTATCGTGTTTAGATGCCAAATCTGTGAGTTTCACAGGACAGAATAGAACATGGCTCTAGGTTTGCAAAATTACCTCTCTCAAGTGCGCTCTTTACTTTAAAAGCGGAGATGGAAAAGCTTCTGCTTTTGGCAGTACAAAAGCTGCACTTTGAAGAGTTTTCTAACCTGGAAAAAATACACTTTCTGGGACAGCAGCTGAGAGACACTATTAAGGTGGATACAAGGAGACTCAAGGGTATTTGGGGAAGAGCAGGGCTTTCTACATGAGAGGCCTGAAGCACAAAGTGACATAAAAAATTCATGAGGCTGAGAAACGGTAAGAAAGAAGATGCGGAAGGATACGGAACCATGAACAAGGTAAAAGATAAAATGAGAAAAGTGAAATAAGCTGGGACAGAGCTCTGCTGAGCCACAAAGCTGAACCTGCATAAGAAGCAGAAAGAAGCGAAGGTGCGGAAATGTCAAGAGATGTTGGAGCAGTCTGGCTTTGTGGGTGAGTGATGAGATGCGAGGTGATGAGAACGTTGCGATGGGACTGCAACTCTTGGCAGTGGTAACAGACAGGAAATGCTGAATTGCAAATACACAGCTCCTGAAAGTACACAGTTTAATGAGAAGCTGATGACTTGACAAGGAGCATTAGAGAGTTTTCTTGTACGGCAAGTGGGAAGTTATTAAGACAAAGGGAGAAAAGGTTTAGGTGGGAAAAGGGGAAGCAAAGTTTTGGACACACTGCATGCAATGCAGAGGTAGGTAAAAACAAAGGTAACTGTGCAGGATAGAGGAGATGTGGTAAGTGAGGAAATAGATGCACATGAGGTGGGTGAACACCTAAAATATGCTGGATGTATAGCAGGGAGAGCAGGCAACCTGCTTCTGTGAAGTACTAGCTTGGAGCTGTGTACGAAGGATGAAGAATACCTTGAAAGAAACAAAAGAACAAAGATAAGAGAACCAGGTCTGTCTTCAGAAGATAAAATGGAGAAGAAATGTACAGAGAATTAAAAGACTGAGAAAAAGCAGTCAGAGTTGGCTGGAAGGAAATTAGTGACAGATTTCCTGCTTGTCTCCAAGGAAAAATAAACTCAGTGTGGAATGTAACCCCTTAAACAAGAGCCTTGGTGTGTCACTAATATAAAAGGGGGTTCTGTGGACTATAGTGGACAAATATTGTAATATAGACAAGTGGTGCTTTAAGGAGCTCATAAAGGATCTTACTGTCCTGAGAAACTATTAAACCAAAAAATTCTGTAGCAATGAAATTAATACTTAAAGAATCCTTGCAACAGATTCAGCACACTCTGAAGTTGGCCATCTTACTGCAATTTACACTCTTAACCAACACTATTAGTAGTGGTTCTAGAAAGCACAAAGGAATGAGACACTGAAATACTGCAGGAACACTGTCAACAGTGATCAAAGCCCTCATCATAGCTTTTGTTCAACTAGGGCAAGCAGCTTGTTTGTGTGCAGCAGAGGAGCATTCATTCTGGTAAAGCAGGCAAAATAACATCATCATTCCTTCCTGAAAATTGTGAATTTTAAAGTAGCTTCTTTGAAGTCAGACAAAGTTTCTGTTTTGCTGAAAGTGGACCAGTAGAGGAGGAATGTAATCCTGACAACTCATTTAATCCTTTCTACTGTCTGTAGTGATGTAATACCAAAGACTCTATCAGCTTGTAGGGCCATTCATCAGCGGGAAATTTGCTTCTTACTGCAAACATTTAGCTGCAGCCATCGGAAATATAATCTGGTTGTAATGGATTTAATGAGACACTGAATGATTGGTTGTTCCATGAATCTTGTCTGAAGTGACTCTAAAAAAAGAAAATATTGACGAATTGCTACAATTTCTTAGAGCATCTCTATAGCTTACCACTTAACACACTTCCAGATAACAAGCTGCCTTCCATCACGTTCATGCCTCCCTTCAGTAAGCGCTGGCTTTGGGTGATGGAAAGGAGCCCTCACTGTGGGACTGTGTCATTGCATGGTCCTAATGATTGCTGGGGATCTAAAATATCCATATTCAGAGTAGGCACCTTTTCACCAGTAAATCACCCACGGGACACAAAGAAGAGTGACAGTATGCTTTGGAGCTTGCCCATCCCCAGCTCCTACTGAGTGGTGAAGAAACACTCCAGAGTAAATCAACCATCAATGAAGTTCCTCCTTCACAGAAGTCCTATCTCAATAATACATGGGAGTGTGAATCCCTCACACACCTGAACCACAAGCAGGCCAGTGCTCACCACAGGAACTTCCCAGCTGCACTGGAACAACAGACACCATACAGGGAGGTAAGGAAAATGCTACATACTGCCTGTTGTACACCATGCACAACTGCAATCCCTTGTGATTTACATTTGATGATAATGCTCCATGTTTTATTGATGACAGAAGAGAATGTATGGCCATGGTGGCTAGGGACAAAGCTGGGCCCCCTCTGAATGGTACTGCTTCACTCTCTAGGGAGGAAAAGGCAAGCCATGTTAGAAGCCAGTGGGAGAGTGAGTGAAATGTCTTGAGAGAACACATGGACCTTTCAAAGCAGTAGAGGCAGAAAATTATTTTTAGGTCTGATCACTTCAACTGCAGGTATTCCAGAAAAGATTAGCAGACTCCTAGGAATGAGGATCAGTTATTGTCAAGCAGGAAAAAGGACAGCTGTTAGCTCAGTCAGGAGAATCCTGTTGAATGTAATTAAAGAGAAAGCAAAACTTTGTAGATTTAAACAGGATTCTTGGCTAAGACACACTGGGTAATCTAAGAGGAAGTGGAGAGTAAGATTGCTAGAGTAGATGATTTGATAGGCAGCTCTCAAAGTGACCAAGGGAAAGGAAGGACGTTACCACCGTTTAACTGAGAGAGCATAAAATCAGGAAATGGAGGTAGTAAGGTTAGATTCCCTAAAAAGCTAGATGAACTGGGCTCTGCTTGTTAGCAGACTCTTTAAAAAATCAGACCTAATTTGATAGCAGTAATAGAAAAGTGTGTGACCCTTGAACTCCTAGGTCTAGAGGAGGGGACAGGTAGGGCAAATGTAACACTGTGGCCTCCTTTAGGCCTGGTGCGTTTTATAGCAATGACTTGTGAAGTTGACAAGCTTGTTATTGCTACACTACCTTGTATAATATAATATAATATAATCATATCATATCATATCATACTATATCATATCTCTATCCCCTTTGGGTTTTTTTTTTATTTGAACAGCTAGCTTGTGTCCTATTTAACCCTCGGAGACCGATCTCTATTCATACTCTACTGTTTTCTTTTGTCTCAGAATACCACAATCTGAAATTCTGATCTGCTTCTCAATGTTCCCCCACAGCAGGGTGACAACTTGTATTCAGTATTTGACAGCAGGTTTCCATGTAAGATTTCAAGGCTCAGCAAAAGGTTTCTCATACTCTGCAATGAACAGAATAAGCTTTGTCATCCAGAAGATAAATTTGAGCTACCTGTACATACAGAAACACTAAAACAAGAACATATGTTGGAGACAGGTACGCTGTAATGAGACCATATTTTATTGAATTTCAGATTTCCACTCAGGATGTAGAAACCACAGGCACAGTATTTCCTGATAATATAGTGACCACAGATAAAACTCAGAGCTGTAATACCATCAGACCAGATCCATTACACTTTACTCTTACACTGCAATTTTATGTAAACACATATATCCAGAGAAGTTAGAGTTTTGACAGTGAGTCAGACACCATATCTCTAATATACGCAGGATTTAGAAGTATGCTTATTGTCATTACTGCGTCTTCTACCACACTTGCAGGATCAGAACTTCAAAGAAGAGCCTGCCAGAGGAAATTGTAGGAAATGTTTGCATTCCTGTGTGATTCCATCATCCAGGGGCCTATAATGGTGAAAGCACCATTCAGCAGATGTTGTTTGAAAGGTCAAGTTAAGTCTTAATACACAATAGACATTCATTTCAGTTCTTCCCTTTTTAATTATTGATCCTAAGTCCCTTTACCCCTGGTTCATGTAGCCAATCCTTCTGCTGTCTCTGCTATGACAACTCACACCAGCTGGAAACTTCTTGCAGCACTTCTCCTCTCTCCCCATGGTCTTTGTCAGCTTTCCAAACATCACTGAAACCACCCTTTCAATATCCCAATGAGGTTAAGGAGATGTTCTTTATATTTTCAACTAAAGCATGGAGCAAACAGTTCTAATTAGCACTAAGGCTTCCTTGGTCTATTTTGGCAGGATGCATTTACACTTCTCCAACCAAGCCCTCTTCACACTTTTGAGAACATCAATAAGACTAAGTAGCCGTAGTTGAATCTCACCTATACTAAGTGACTTACTAAATTACACAGTTGTCCTTTGTGATCTGCTGGGAATTGAATCCAGGTGTCTTTGAGAGTAAGAGACTCTCTGAATCTACCAGCTAGACAAATAAATTGCATTGATTTTTTAACTTCTTAGGGTTTTTTTTCCCACATAAATTTGTATATTTTCTTGTGCATTAAATTCAAATTATACACCTTAGTACTATGGTTGTAATACTTGAAACTGAATTTCACACTTTTGGAATGCATTAACTTTTTCATATTCTATTCACTTTAATCCAGAAGACACTGCATTATAATTCACACCTCATACACTACTACACCTTACAGATGAGCATCAGATCCTGGGTTTTGTTGCCATAAATAGTTTGCTTGCCTTTTCCCCATTTTATTTGTATTTTTAAAATGCAAGTTCAAGCTCCCAAATATTACTGTGATAATATTAGCAAACTAATTCTGGTTTATGACAGTGGTGATATACCAACTATGCCATAAATTCTGTTTTCATTCCAAAGAGCAACTAATTTAAAGCTAGGCAAAGCATTAGATAGAACCAACCACAAGCAAGCTTCCCCAATTTCTGCCAGTCGCACATCAGGATGCCTTCTGTGGGGAAAGACAGGTAAGTTCCATTAAGCTGACGTCTCCCTTTCAATACGGTGACATTTTAGTGAGATCAAAAAATGGTGCAGCTTGTGAAGCTCACCCAATTCAGATGATGACAGGTTAACAGGATTTTATACAGCACTGTCATGTCAAAGCCATACGCTGCCCTTTTCCTAACAAACATGATCAAATATTCCAGTGCAATGCATGTAAAACATCTGTGTGGATGCAATACGATTGCAACCACCTACGCAAAGGTGAAATCAACCCCCACAACGGAGTCTGGTGACAGACAGTTATTAGTGGTGGCTACAGTTAAGTAGTGATGGTTGTGCCTAGAGGGGAAGAAGGTAAAAGGCAAGGTCTGCTGCCACTGGTGAAAGCATGATCTTGCGTTGGCCTGAGACAAAAGGAATGGAAAACCAGAACTGCTGTCTTGAGGCAAAATATCTTCAGCGTCTTTCCTCTAACTGGGAGGATGACTCGATCCTGAGTTTAGCAGGATCTGAAAGTCAGAATCCTCTGCATCTCCCAGAGATTAACTGGTATGTTTCTCTTCCCCATGGACACAATTTCCAAATTATTTTCTTGCCCTAAAGTCTATTCTTGCAGAGTCGCTCCTATTAAACTCTCGATGCAGCTTTCTCCTTTATAAAATTTAAATGTGTGGTGTGATAATACTCAAAGCCCTGAACAATAAAATGGCATACTTCTGCCTACCCCACATACTTCAGTGCCTGAGAAAAGGTCAGATTTATATTCTGTGCAGCCCTCTTACATGCTAGTGCACAAGATCTTTGCCCTTGTTATTTCTGGATTCATAGGACGCAAACAAGGAAGGCCAAAAGATGACCAACATACAAAATTTAAAGATAGTAACCGAAATGTGACACCCACTGTCCTTCTAAAAAGAGGTTTTAATTCAAGCAAGTAATTTGGAATAGGTACCAATAGCAGGAAAGGACTAGACAACTATGAAAGGAAAAGAGGAGATGGAGGAATTTTTAGTTTAGAGGAAGGAAGTCTTACATAAGGAAGGCCTGCTTCAACCATGTTAAACGCAAGCTTAGATTTAGTTTTTTTTCTGTCTGTTGTTGCCACCTTTCAGCTGCCTAATGGCACATCTCAGATGTATGTATCTGACTGCGTAGCTGATGCAGGTACAAACGCATGAGCTTCGATAATGTAAAGCGATCCCTCTGAGGGAACAGAAACCGATGTTTCCAGCGAGATGGAAGGAAATATTTTTTTCATCATGGGTTTTTACATGAACACAAGGATTTTTTAAAGAGTCCTGATCTGTATAACACATAAGACTGCTGTGAATATGAGTTTTCTACACAACATCCCAGGCAGTTGGAGACTGAAGTGACCTGGTACAGATCAGACCATGAAAAAATTCTTAATTGCTATTAACTTTATGCTGTTAATCATAAAGGCTGCCAAACACCACTGAATTATCTGTTTTCTGTTGCCTTGTTATAAATTTTGTACCAATAAGTGGCCAGTTTTGGATGTTGTCCCTGCATTTGAAGGTAACAGTCCCAACCTTTCCTGAGCCTTTAACTCCAACTTTGATAGGGTTGGTTGGTGGGCATTTTTTTGAAGGCAACAGAAAGTAAAAAGGGTAGGGTTAGTTCCGATGTAGATATAACTCACCACATCGCAGCACAAGGAATTGCACCACTTCAGGAGAGGCTGATGCAAGGGCCAGACAGAACAGCAGTGAGCAAAGGGAGGGCAGGGCTTCTCCTGGCAGTGGTGATGGCTTCAACTGACCATTCAGCTATGGCCTTTTATTCCAGATATGGAAGTTTCTGTAGTACCAGCTGAAGACTGATTCATTATGAGCAACTACCTATCCACTCTGTTGCACCTCTTTGTAGATAGGTATTTATGCTTACATGAATATAAAGTGGGATCAAAAATGCTACCAAGCAGAATCAGAAGTAGCCTGTGCTCATCATAGCAGTGTGTGCATGCACGCACACACGCATTTTTAATTACTAGCACTCTTGCCATTCCTCCCACACCCCAAAAAATGTAAATATTTAAAGAATGTTAACTTTGACCAAGAGTGGAACAAAGCATGTGACCTGTCAAAATCTAGAAATGCTTCAGGACAGTGGGGGCTGCTGATAATGAAGTGGCATTCTCACAGTTCTGAAAAATCTGGCTCTGACAGCAAGACCTCTGACACCAGTACCCAGCTTCAGTTGCTGGTCTAATGTTTCAAGGATTCTTCTGCCTCAGCCAAGCCATCTGACATTGCAAACCGGTGGGTGTTTATTACAGTGCTTAACATTTCAAGAGAATGGGCAGATCTCAGTATATGTTTAAGTCAGCTGTTTGTGTACAGGCTAACAGCTGAGGATAAGAACTAAAGGGCTTTTTTCAGAACCTGTGGGGTTTTTCTGATAGCTTTATCTTCACGTCTCCCGGCCTGCAGATCTATGACTTCCCCATTTCGAGGCAACTCTTGCTCACGCAGTCCAACCACTACTTACACGGTACTACTGTAAAAACAAATGCCTGCCGATTAATTCCTTTCCCTCTTCGCCTAACGATATTCTGCGCGAGACTATGTCCTCCTCTGTCCTCACTCGCTTCCCAGCTTCTCCATCCGCGCTTCTGTTTCTGCAAACAAACTTTTCGTCTCTCTCGTTCTCCCCCGCCAGCTCATCTGT
>NW_008605824.1:0-2803 GCF_000691845.1 Merops nubicus
GGGTTCAGACCCCAGCATTTCACACAGAAAGAATAAAATTAAACCATTTTATAAGAGTAACAAACTCAGTTAAACAAACCAAAAGAATGTATTATGAAATATGCCATCTATTAAGTCACAGGATCTTCCATTCCAGAGAAGTTAATTAAAAAGTTGGTAAGTGTGTCCTATTTTCAGTACATTTAAATCATTTTACCATGTCATACCTGTGGAAGGATCATTAATAATTATTTTGAAGGACGTGGACCTGTTGAGTGTGTTCAGCGGAGAGCCACAAAAATGATCACAGGGCTGGAGCACCTCTCCTATGAGGACAGGCTGAAAAAGTTGGGGTTGTTAAGCCTGGAGAACAGAAGGCTCCGGGGAGACCCTATAACGACCTTCCAGTACCTGAAAGGGGCCTACAAGAAAGCAGGGGAGGGTCTACTTACAAGGGTTTGTAGTGACAGGACAAGGGGTAATGGCTTTAAGCTAGAAAAGGGGAGATGTAGGTTAGAAGTGAGGAAAAAGTTCTTCAGTAGGAGGGTGATAGACCACTGGAATAGGTTGCCCAGGCAGGTGGTGGAGGCCCCATCCCTGGAGACATTCAAGATCAGGCTGGATGAGGCTCTGAGTAGCTTGATCTAGTTGGAGACGTCCTTACTTATAACATGGGAGTTGGACTACATGACCTTTGGAGGTCCCCTCCAGCCCAGACATTCTATGATTCTATGATGATATTATTATTTTACATTTTTTCCCCTGGAATCCATTTCAGTTCTGCTGATACATATATTGTCCGTTACAACTACTAAACAAAAAAAAAATATACTAAACCACAGGCTAACTGCATACTCATGGGAATAAAAGTACTAATGCTAACAGGTTGAAGAATTAAAATACTTCCAGACTTTATCACACTTTAAGATAAATCAGCAACAAATACAAATAGAAAGCATACAAATATAGAAAACAAAGTTCTAAACAAATGACAAATGCTGTATTGCAAGTAACTGGCAGAATACGGGAAACATCTCTATAAAAGTAATATATTTTTTGCAAAAAATAATATATGTGGGACATCTGGTAGTACAAAGGACTGGAAAAATATATAACAGGCTGCTAAGATGTTGTTGCAGTGTGAGCAAGTGGAATTTCTTATCCGTAGCTTGTGAAACTGTCAACTTTTAGCAAACTTCACTGCTGAATATCACTGATTACGACATTAAGAAATTTCATGACCTTGTCCATATGGTCCCCAAACTTAATTCCATGTGCTGGAGCATTCGGTTATGTCCACGTTTCAAGAGGCTTTCCCACTGCTGTAGATAAAAACAACAACAACAGCAATAAAATGGGAAAATGTGTCACTGCTGAGCTCAAGACTAACTTCACAGAATCTTGTGATAATGCTAAGGAGTCCGTCTTACACATACCCTTCTTCATTTATGCCTTGGACTTTAGCATGCAGCCCTTCAAAAAGGGCTCTATATAGCAGTGCCCTTGAAAAACCTTAAAAGGTTGAGAAAATTTTAAAAAAGGGGAAAAAAAGAGCTCCAGAGAAGAAAGCAAATCTGACAAATATTCTATTTGAGCTTCTTGCTCTTTTTCTTTTCCCCCTTTGCTTATAACGGATGTCTTCTACCAGCTGTGATTAGTGTTGCTGTCATACAAAGTAATACTTAGTTGTTCTTCAGCTTTTTCGTAGTATCTTTGCCAAGTCACTGGATGCTGCTGTCACCCAGCTTAGACCTGATGTCTTTACAATTCAGATCATGCATCAAAGCCTCTACTTGCTTTTGACCAAGGTGAGATGAGCAACAGCTTATAACTAATTTCAGGATATAGAAAACCACATGAGGTCAGGTGTCAGAGACAGAACTGGCTGGGGAACATCAACAGATTTGTTTCTGGTATCTTATTGCGGCCTTGGAAAGTGTAATCGGTACCTGCTGAAATTCAGACTCACTAGACATTTACAGGTTTGTGAAACAATGGCTTAACCTCAGTAAATCCACTTTAAATCCATCAATACATTGTATATAGGAACATGCCTGTAATTATTTTTATTTTAAATGGGTTTATAGGCTGTATTTTACTGGGCTCTAGTATTTTGTCAGTCAGTAGAGGCCATTTGTTCTTTCCAGTGCTGGCTAAAATCCCTTTGGGATTGACAGCAGTTTGAAAAGTATAGTGTTTATGTTTGAGGACAATATGCTACAAAATGGCATCAAAACTGGAGATTAGGAGGTATCTAATTATTTCCACCAATGGTTACAATACTTTGTCCTATCACCTTGCTGTACTCAGCCTTCCTAACCCCACAAGTAGTTCATATGCATTTGCAGTTGCTGCAATTAAATTAATAATTGGTGATAAAAAAGTCAGATTCTCAGTGTTAGGAGCTGGCAAATCTAGCAGCCTGATACAGGTGAGGCTGCTGTGAGCTCGTAACCCTGTATGTGATTGGAGTCCCTTCAGCTGCCCATTTGCCTCTGTCTGTACAAGGCCACACAACCATACACCTAGGAGAACGTTTTGTTATCAACATAGATGTGTATAACCAACATGGGTATCAGCAGGACCATCACAGAAACATTTACAGTTCACAGGCTGTGCAGGAAAGGACCCCTGAGCAGCCCCAAAAGTTGTTTACAATGTTACTGTGACTGCTGTGGAGTGACAGCACTATTTAACACCTTCCATATACACACTGTGAAGTCCATACCACTTGTATTTTTCACACCTGTGTCTTCATTTCATTCCATGAACCTCTTCTCCCAAATCTGCTTTCCCCTTTGTGGTGGTTTAAACCACTTTATTG
>NW_008605825.1:0-4789 GCF_000691845.1 Merops nubicus
GATTCTATGATTCTATGACAGCTGCCCCTGCCTTCCCTGTACAGGCTCAGCTGAACCCACTATGGGCTGTGGCTGTGTTTTTGTCGATTTGTGCATTCAAACATCCCTTTTCTCTCCTGTAAATTAGACTAGTTCTGGCTAGTTCTCATTAATTCCTCCTTCTTCACAAGGAGCAGCTACAAGATTTGCTAACAAAACTGTCAGTAATAAGATGACACACAATGGGAGATAATTTGCTGCTGCAGTGGTGAAGCCAGTTGCCCAAGAGCATGAAGTAGGACAATGTCTGACTCAAGAGAAGATCACAGGTCTCCTGATTTTAAGTCTAGTGTCACAGTGTCTTAAATGGTGGTGAAAAAAGAATATTGCAGCAGACTCAGTATATTACACGTTATTTGAAAGTGGGAAATGTGAAGCAGTACAGATCACTAAATAGCTGAAGAAGATAATCTGTGTTTATTTTGCATTAAAAGTGAAAGGGGAAAAAAAATTCACCTCCTCTCCTTCCTTTTTCAAACTGTTTTACTTTAGAAACAGTAAAAAATACTCCTTATATAGTATGCAAAAAGTTTCATTACTCATTTAAAAGAAAGTCCACGAAAATTATTTAAAAGAAACGTAGAGATCTCTAAAGGCTTTATAAAATAGTTGAAAATGGAAGGAAAACTCACAAGTAATCCCTGTTGGCTTCTTCTTTTACATTTTTGCTTTTACTGTTACATTATATTTTAGTATATCAAAATGATTGTTATATATTGATATAGCCACATTTCTACTGTGCAGTTGTGAGGCATGATTTGCTTGACAGTAGAATCTATGAAATGGTTGTGTTTAGTGCAATTATATCCAAATATATGTTACATTTAGAAAACAAATGAAACGGAAAGGCATGAAGAATTCGATTGTGAAAACTGCATATACTAATCACTGTAGATCATGGATACACAGGAATTAACTTCAAACTCTGAAATAAAGTAAATTCACAGAATGCTGGCATGAGCAACCATAGAATCCTAACTTTTCAACATGCTGGCAAATTGTTGTTTCAGCAGATAAAAAGAGACTGCTCAGAAAATTTCCTTTCTGCCAGATCAAATTGCAGGTCTTGAAAGACAGCTGTAAAAATTGATAGAACAGAATTAATTTCTTAGGTAAGTCATGGATGCTTCAAAATGACATCTACAGAGATGAAAAAAAAACAAAAATCATTTTATAATAAGTCTATAAGAATAAATGTTGTTTGTTTTGTTTTGTTAGGATAGTGTTCACTTCATAAAGGCATTTTGATGTGGAGAAAGGTTCACATAAAAATTACTATTAACATAAACTGACCGTACTTGCAGTTCTTAATCAATGATCTCAAACTCTGAAGACATTTTAGAGTCCATTTTATAAATTACTGAGATGCCTATGAAATAGATGCTCTTTTCCCTTTTTATATCTGCATCAAGACCCAGAATTAAAGAAACAGGATCTGCCTACAGTGAAGAAGTGCAATAAATACATTCAAGAAAAATATTTAGGGTAGAGAATATCCTACAGCACTATTTCATCCACTGTGAAATAATAGGTACAGAAGTGTGTCAAAATTCCAGAACTTTCCAGAGTTTAATTTCTTGAATTAGAAGCACAAGGCAGTAATTTTCTTGTGAGACATAGTGTAAAATCCACACCTCTTGTGAGGGAAGGTGAGCTGACCTCTGAAAATATCACAGCTCTTCTTTTCTAAACAAAATGCTAAACCTTCCCAAAAGCCATAAAATCGTCCACTTGTAATTGTATTTGGAAGCTGAATTCATCCCAAGGCCATGGTTTTAAATTTGAGGTAATTATAAACCTTAAGTAATGGACTATTCAAGGTGGAGTAGAGGAGTCAGAGACATTCTCCATTTTATTTATATCGTGTCTCTATGCAAAAGGAAAACAAATTTAATATGACAGAAAGAAATGCTGTAGGTAAGATCCTGGTTCTGTAATAATTAAATTGTATATTTCAAATGAGTTAAAATGGTGGATGTGCCTTCCTCTGGTTTTTCTGCTTTTTATCTAGTCACCATTTATAAAACACACGAACATTCCTGAAGAAGAGGCAAGAACTTAGGACTCGCCACACTACAGCTGAATATGTGCCCCCACTTTCTTCCCTCATACACCTTTGATTTGCATTCTTTTCTACATAGTAATAAAGCATCCACAATAAAAATAGGTAACCCATTCTGATCTCTTCCTCCATCTCTAGCTAGATTATCTTAAAGTGTGATAGACCAAATGCTCTCATGATTTTAAATTGATGCAGAAAATGCTCCACAGATGGACACTGCTCTTTACAGGTTCTAGATCCAGATGAGCAGTGAACACAAGCCAAATTCTCTCCCTTTCTCATCCAGATCATTCTGGACAGGTATGCAATAACCAGTTGGAAGCATTTAGGGATTTGTTTGTTTGTTTGTTTTTTCAGGCCAAAGCTTGGCAAGCTTGCAGTCTTAGGTTTTTAAATTTGATGGTTGCAAAGAGCATTTTATACTAGGCTGCATCAGTGTAGGAAGTCCACCAATGTCCTACCTTAAGTACTTCAGAATACTTTCAGACCTCATCCTTGATTATAGCCTGATAACAGAATACACTTTCAGGGGTTTCTATTTACTGATTCAATTGTGGGGAATGCAATATTCCTCAAAGGATGCTGAGAAATCTGCTTGTGGAACTGGAGTCCACCTAGGAATTATTCAGACAACACACGGGTACTATTAAAACTCCACAATAATAGACGTGGAAGATTAGGCAGGTCCAAAGAAAGGAAAAACCTTTAGAAATGCCAACCAGAGGCAGAATATTCTTGTTCACATCACTTATCATTATATAAAAATTCTGGCATTTGATCGTAAATTACAAAATTTTAAAGATAAGATAAATCTGTACCAGCAATTTGTACCAGCACTTCAGCCAGGAGGATAACTCATCAAAAACATCTGAGGAAAAGAAATCGACACAGATTTCTCAATCACAGTGTTAATCACAGTATAATTATCATTGCTCAGACTGGCATAAGAATAACCATTAGATAGTAAACTGCAGTCTTCTGTCTCAAAAATATAATAAGGAAAGTGTTTGATCAATATGCAGAACCATTACCCAGACTGACATGACTATTTTCCCTTCTTTTTAGTTTGAGATGCAAAAGGTTTCCTGCATCCTCATCAAAACAGCAACAACAAAAAGCGTTATGACTTTAATTAACTTGAACTTGTCAGAAAATATGAAGAAACACCACAGCAACAAGCTAAGCAAAACAATTAAAGAGAGATTTAAAAAAAAAGAATTTGTTTTCTTCAAGAAAGATATTTAACTCTCATTTAAAGACTTCTCAAAATAAGCTCTTCCAACGATTAGATGCCCTTAGTGAAAAATAATGCAAAATCATTTTTAGTATTCAGTTTTCAATAACTGAATCTCAATACCAGCTTTTGCCTACTATGTTGAATATCCACCAGATATCAAACCCTTCTTCTATGTAGAAGTTCTTTTATGTAGATTCTGAGTCACTCAGTACCAGACATCAGGGATGGGAGTCCACTGCAGATACTGAGGTGTCTAAATGTAGATGTATAAGCTCCTACTATAGTGAATGGATATCAAAACATGAGTTAGTGGAATATAAAAGAGCAATTCAATTGACTTGACATGGGAAGTGAGCTTCAATACACTTAAATTTTGATGTCCGTGTGTAGACAATGCAGTCAATGGAACCCAAAGAACAATTCAGATCTGTAAAGTAAGCATTAAGACCTCTATACTGTTGCCCAAACAAAATCAATGTCATTTGGGACAACTTACAGAGACACCATGAGACAGACAGATATGCCATGATACCTAAAAGAAGGCTATGTCTTCTGAAGAGTCAGATTCAGGCCAGGCAGGGTAATTTCAATCACCTTAAATACCATTAGGTGATTGTTATTAGGTGACTAACTCATTAATAGTGGTGTTGCAGTCTGATGCTCTGAATTTTTGTCAAAAAGCAAGAAAATTTAATTTATTGGGATCTTGGTATAGCGTAATGCTTGCATGGAGAATCAGATCTCCTTATGTCCTATGTGATTAGGCTATCACATACATAATTCATCACTGTTGATACACCTGAAATGCATACAAAACATCTTCTAAATGTCTACATAGAGAAGACTGGACTCTGCAAACATTTCTGAAGGAAGGTTTTGTATTGCCTATGTTATAGTTTATTAGCGAGACCACGCCAATATTAATTTAGTCATTTGATTAAGCAAGCAGCAATCAGTAAAACAGCGCTGGGCGGCCGGGGAGTTTCCTCACTCCACCAATGGCTCCCAACAACCCCCCCAAAGTCTCTTATTCTATACTCTTCTTTTTTCTGGTGTAACAGATCTCTTTCTTCCTTCTGTGGCTGTGCCAACTGTTGCTAGGGGGTCCTTTCTGCCTTCCAGTGGTTTTGAAGGAGGGGGTTGTGTCATTCTTGGAGATTGTTTCATTACGCACATGATTACCCAACCTAACCCCAATTCTTCCCCCTTATTTTCATTGTTTACAACACAGAATAGCTCTAGGTTCAAAGCAAGCAAGCATGGGATTTCCAACAGACTGCTCTTACAGCAAGTTCTGTTGGTTAATCTTTAAGCAGGTAAAATGAGTTTCAAAGCAAGCAAGAAAAACAATTAAAAGAAAACAATTAAACAATCAAAGTTTGATTAACTACAGGTTATCTATTACAGACTATAGGTGTCTTACCTAGGCACAATTGGGTCATGTCTGTAGC
>NW_008605825.1:4806-10126 GCF_000691845.1 Merops nubicus
TGACCTAGGTGAGTCCTTTAGGCAGTCCACCCAGGAAGTTAACAACACCTTTAGGCATATAAATTGAACCAGAGGCAGCAGGAGTCGCCAAACTGTCCAAAGTTTCCACTTGGAGGCCTTCTGTAACTTTTAGTCAAATGTGTCGTCGTGAAGGTTCAATCAGTCACCCGGTTTCAAGTTGTTCCATTGTCTCAAGCCTCTCCATTAATTCATTTATGCACACGATTGGCTGGAGAGCTCCTGGACAGCCCAAGGAATTAATGATTTATAGGTACTGGCGTGAATACAGGCAGAGCCCTGAGTCCCAGACACTCCACAAGTGTAATTAAAGAACAAACTCGATTTTCATACTTATAACTCATTTGCAGCTTAAGTCTCATCGGTCTTGGCACAATGTTGAACAACAAAAACTGTATAAAATAAATTATTTAAAAAGTATATACTTGATAAAAATGTTTTCTGAAAAAGATTGTCCGTTGGGTATCAGCGATAATAATTGATAAGGCAGAGCAAACAAAGTGTGCAAAATCAGCTATCTAAGAGCTTAATGAAATGATGGAAAAATAATTAACAATACCTACAATAAAGTAATGGTCTGGCACTGAATCCAGTTGGATTATGCCACATAAAAGTGACACAAAGGTAACTACACACAGAATACGTTTTCAGTACCTGTGCTAACAAGGTTTTCATTAGTGTTGTAACTGGACAAACCTAAAGTTATAACTGAGGTCTGAAAATATTTATGTCATCTGAATTTGAAATTTACTTTTATTATTTATTCCACTTCTCCAAGGATGTCTAGTAGTGTGACTTCCCTTTTAACAGACTTAGAAACCCCAGACATAATTTATTGAATTATCCAATTTAAAGTATGTTTTCATAGTGTTAACAATAGCAAAAGTACTTCCTAAAAATAATAGGACATACAGTCAACAGTAGTTGAAACATAAATACTCAATGAAAATCAAGGGCTACCAATAGTTTTCAAATTATCAGATGTTCAATTAAGAATTAGTTTTGCCAGTTTTTTTCTAAACACTAATTGTATGACTTTTTCTAGCTATAGACTGCATATATAGGTATTGCATGAGAACTGAAGAGCAGATTAATTACTCTGAAGGCACAGTAAGAACTTTGTTCTCGCCCCCACTGAATTCAATGGGAATTTTGCCATCAGCTTCAATGGAAGCAGGTTGAGGTTTTAGAGAGTTGACACAGAGCATATTTTAAAGCCACCTGTGCAAATGCAACCACCGAGCCACCTTCTGTTGCTCCTGTTCTATGGAATGTTCACTCTCCAATGTGTATATTACTTTCACACCTAAGAGCATTGACTGAACTCATCAGCTGAAACATTTTTACCTAGAATCACTCTTTTTATGTTTTACTTCTGTTAGAATTAAGAGACCTGAGTAAATGATCTTGAATTGTTTTTATTTGTGTCTTCCATGAAAGCAATCACATTTAGTATGAAAAGTTTAGATAAGAAGAAATTTATGATATTATAAAAATATGGCTGTTAAAATGTGGGGTTTTTTGAAATGAGAAAACGTTTATTTTCAGTTTGTCCATGTTTGTTTTATAGTCATACTAAGACTACAGATACTGAGGTCAGGGTCCCCTGGCAGCCATGCACAGAGATGTAACTTCCAGTTCTTTGAACAAATAAGAAGAAAATAAATATTTCAATTGCTGAAATGTAGACAGACTGTTTATTATTATGAGAAAACAATCAGAGGAATGTGTTCTTACTTGACATTACACTGAAATAAAAGTTTAACTAGTATGCATTTCACTCTTCAGCCAAGATTTTTTTTCCAGCATTCAGCTGACTGCTCTTTTTTGCAACGTTAACATCTGTTCTCATAAAAATGATGCTTTATTGTACTATAAGTGGTGAGAAGAGTTGTAGAAGAATTTGCAAATTGCTCAGCTCTAGTTTTTAATACCAAGGAGTTTTTGTATAGTTTTGATGCAAGGGCTTAGAGCCCAGGATCGTGGGTGGAGGATGTGGGATGGCGTTAGTTGCTGTTATTGATATTGATTCAGGCCTGTAGCCATAATATCAGTATTATAACAATGAAAGTCATTAAAGAGTTTTAACACAACATGATGCACAAATCTCAGACTTTGGCTGACCGTGAAAAATACCTGAATGACAAAATATGCTGGATTTTAAGTAGGGCTTTTTGGACTACTTAGTATGTATCACACTCTAATAAAGAGATTGTATTATTGAATATGTATTCCAAACACATAGCTCATTTCTACACTACTCACAGCTACTTACTGTCTCTGTGAAGAAAGTATACATTATATATACTGAAAAATAATAGTGAAAGCACTCAATTTTTAATTTTTTTGAAAACCTATTTAGCAACTGGAAACAAAGTAGTAGCATATGAGTTAATTCTTTGAAGTCACAGTAGTGAAACTGTTGGTTTATAAATAGGTGATAGGTATATGTTGACATATGAGATTATTGTGTCAGCTTTGTTATTTGGTCTCAAGGTTTGTTACAGCTAAAATAGTTTCTAACTGTTAGACCAAACTATATATTCTGTCCAGAGACAGTACTCAGTGCAATGCTAAGGGGAATTTAGGAAAGGCAGTCAAAACAGACAGCACAAACATTGACCAAGGATGTTCATAAATAATAATTAATGATTTGTAAATTTTCTTTGCATCATGAAACACTGAATACATAAAGATGTTCCCATGCAACAACTACTCCTGTGATTTGTCATTTTTTAAAGAGAAATCCCAGCCAAGTTAATGTAGCTCATACATCTGCAATTTGATACAGAATCAGGAGCACTTATTTCAAAGACATCTGACAGCTCAACTTGGCCCTGTGTACTATTTCTTTTCTTGGTAATTTTTTCATCCAGTACTGTGCCTGGTGAAAACAAAGCAAACAAAACAGAAAACCAGGAAAAAACTATCAGATGTGACATCAGCTGTACCTTCTTCCATGTATAAAATATGTACTTACATACAGATGTGAGTAAAGTCAATTTTTAAATCCCTTAAGAGACAGGTAGACACAAAACAGAACGTGAGTGTTGTATAACCAATATTTAGGCCCTGAACTGAACTAGCCTAAAGGAGCCTGAAACTCTGTGTCAGGCTCCTTCACACTATCTGGAGTGAATTAGGCTCCCACAAATGGAGTTAAAAAAATTATATGAGTCTGCTAACTGAAAGGTCACTCACCTCAATCAATAACTGTTTTCAGCAGCAGACTACTGGCTTCATAATGATTTAACTCAGGCCTTGGGACTTCCTGGTAATTATCATGTGCAGTTGTGGGTCTGTTTTACCTGTGACTTCAAGCCTAGAAAGTTTAATAGAATGCTCAGTAGGATTCTTTCCTGTAGCTTTACACTTTTTCTGCAGTGATGTATTTTCCTATAGACTAATGCTGATTCTGTAATGGTATGGTCTAATCATATGTGATAAAGGTCTAACAAAAATGAGGAATCACTGTGTAACAAACCTGTGGGTGAAAAAGTTAAAACAAGAAAGGTAGAAAAGGCTTTTTAAGAGCACAATAAAATAACTTCAAGCAGATCTGTGACTGAGCAAGTGGAAGAAATCTGCACCATCAACATAATGTACCTTCTGGTGAAGAGTAAGGGATGTTGGTAACTCATCTCTGAACCCCTTTTTTCCTCCTCATTTTTCTTGAGGAAGACTAACCTCATTGACCTTCACACCCAGCGGGGCAGGAAAAGTGTTAGCACAGAGGAGCAGAGAATTTTTTGCATAAGAATTTTGATTGTCATAAATGAAAATGTCAGGAAAATTTGGATTAGAAGTGCCAGTATCTCTATAACCAGACTACTACTAATAATTGTTGCATTTTCATTAGGCTGCCAAAATTTAAATTAAGATAAGAAGTTCTTTGGCCTGCATTTAAGTTACATTCCTTTTTTTTGTCTGCAACATTTTGAGTGTAAAAGCCATACAGAGCTAAACAGAGCTAGAAACAGAGAATGGGGTGATGCCTTAAATCCCACTCCTGCTAGGTGCAATGGTAAAATTCACTAAAATCAGCAGCTTTGTTACATTATGGTTCCATACGTCTCTCTAAAAAACAGATGTCAGCAGGTTTAAACATTCTATTTATTTATTATTTTCACCTTGTGTCCTACTAATTAGATTATTTATATGTATCCTCTTTTCAGTGGTTACATCTGAGACACAACAAGGGCTCCACACCGATCAATGACTATATTTGTTACAATAGGCCCTAGCAAAATTTTTAAGGGAACTCTTTTCCAGCCAAATCTTAGGCACAGTTCAAGTGATATCATAGACCAAGAACTATATTAACAGGGAAATATGGTTAAGCTAACCCATTCTTGTGAGAAAAAGTGAAAAATATATGAACGTGAGCTTTGCCCTGCCCTTTGCCCTCAGAGCCAGAGAACATTCCCAGGCCTTTTTTAGTTATTAATAGAGACTTAGCCTGTGCCTTGCCAACCATGCCCCTCAACTTTTCTTACGCCGCAGAAGGCTAGACACTCTAGAAGTGTTATGACTGAGGGAAAAGATTTCAGCATAAACTCTGCTCCTTATTTGTTGCTATGCATGTCTCAAAAAGAAGAAAAAGCTTCAATCGGGGGTTGTGTTTTCATAAACACATTGCAGGGTCAATCAGACAGAAAAAAATAAATTCATAGAAAATCAGGCTTTCCTAGTTCTGGTACTAACTGTTTCACAGAAACAAAGCAGGATGGTCTTTCAAGCACTGTCAGGGATATTGCCATATCTACTCTCTCCTTTTTATAAAATACCTCAATGGCTAGGTCATTTCCCCAGAACAGGAGACACCTAGGGTCAATGCCACTTTCTGTCTCAGGGAATACAAACTCTCATCTCTCCCCTTCCTGGCAAATGCAATAATCAACAATATATTTTATCTGGAACAGCAGGGAGAATTCGTCTCTCATCTTCTTGGTTCTATATAGAAAAGAAGTTGGAGCTGCTGGAGAGAGTCCAGCGTAGGGCTACAAAGATGATGAGGGGAGTGGAGCATCTCCCTTATGAGGAAAGGCTGAGGGAGCTGGGGCTCTTTAGCCTGGAGAAAAGGAGACTGAGGGGTGACCTCATCAATGTTCACAAATATGTAAAGGGTGAGTGTCAGGAAGATGGAATTAAGCTTTTTTCAGTGATGACCTGTGATAGGACAAGGGGTAATGGGTGCAAATTGGAGCACAGGAGGTTCAAGGTGAATATCAGGAAACATTTTTTTCCTGTGAGGGTGCCGGAGCACTGGAACAGGCTGCCCAGAGAGGTTGTGGAGTCTCCT
>NW_008605825.1:10176-10556 GCF_000691845.1 Merops nubicus
CCTCGCAAATGCAATAATCAACAATATATTTTATCTGGAACAGCAGGGAGAATTCGTCTCTCATCTTCTTGGTTCTATATAGAAAAGAATCCAAGACTATCTGGGATAGAGAAAAAGACAAGCAAAGTAAGAAAATGAGAGCGTGTCTTTTCGGTTTATTAAACACCTTCCTTGAAATGGAGGAGCTGTCAATATCAGACAATAGGTAAAAGAGAGTTAATATATTTTACTTGTGACCATTGCTTGTAAAACACACAAAAGAAAAGAACTTCAGAGCAAAGGCTGGAGCTCAGATGTTTCTTCACCAGTAGGTTTTCTGCTCTGGCAAAACTTAAGTTCATTTTTGCACAGAGTGTCACGGTCCGCTCAGCTCGGCGGCC
>NW_008605826.1:0-331 GCF_000691845.1 Merops nubicus
CGCGCGGGGTCAGCCCGCGTGGTGTGCGCGGCGTCGCTCTGCTGGCGAGGGTGCTCCTGTATAGTCCAGACACTGCAGGTTTCTAATCTGCTTATTTATAATTCAAAAGCTTGCCCATATATTAATGAACCCTTAATGAGCTGTTGAAAATGCCTGAATTACAGTCAGATTATTAAACTCCAACGGCCCCTGTAATCATACCATTTGAGTGGGCTTTAGGTACTTTTCATATCTGCAGCTTTGTATTGTGAAGGAGATGGGTTTATTCGAAGAAAGCTTTGTAATAATTTTGACCTGCAATTTATTTATTGGCCTCTGAATGCAGTAGTCT
>NW_008605826.1:346-710 GCF_000691845.1 Merops nubicus
GGGCAGGTGCACAGCATGTTGAGAGACAGCTAATTAGGATTTGCTGAAAGATATGCTAAAACTGTGGTCTTACAACAAAGCCAAGTTCATTGTTAAACAATGTTTTAGTGTCTGTTTATGCGATTTGTCTAAATCATCGAGATTCTGAAATGAACGTCGTGGTTATAAGCAGATTAAAATCAGTAGCACACATGCTTTTTATTAACTTATAATGTGCTATTGTCACCCAGGATGCTGGATTCTGAATGCCGTGTGGACCAGGGTGCCCATGAGCCGTTAGTGAACAAGAGTGGCCGTGGCCGGGGCCCCGCGAGGCAGCGCCATGCCCCGTGCCCCATGCCCTGTGCCCCGTGCCTCGTGCCCC
>NW_008605827.1:0-3437 GCF_000691845.1 Merops nubicus
CGGCGGTACCTGGAGGCAGGTACGGGACGCGTTGGCCGTCCTGCGTGGCGTCTGCCTGCAGTGTCTGCGTTTCTGGGTGGGGACCTTGCGTCGTGCGGACTCTCGGGGTGTACTGCTCGTCAGGAGTAGAGGGCAGAGAGCTCTGCTGTGTCGTCAGACCCATTCGCTGCCAGTGATCAGTCTGCCCAGCAGCCTCTGAGACTGAGGTATTAAAAAGGTTGATATGATACTGCTATCAACCAGAATAAATAGTTGTATCGTATTGGAATGTGCACTGGATGTGTGGAAGATAGCATGTGTGGACATTTTGGCAGGCTGAGGGAGAGAACTGTGGGACAGCTGTGGCCAGAGTCTGTGATAAATAGTGCAAATGTTCCTGTCAAAATGCTCAGGAATGAACTCATTTGGTTTACCATAGCTAGTCGTTACTGAAGCAATGTGTCTTCCTGAGTCTGCGCACAATAGAAGTAGTAAGAACTGGTAGTACTATTTTAAGAATTTTCTTGCGTTGCTCAGAAGATGGACTTGTTCTTATGACTGTGTGCTGCAGCCTTTTTCAAGGAGAGTGCTGTAAAAACTGCTGCAGAATTCCTTTGTTATGGTAAGACATGAAGAAGTTGTTTCAGCCTAGAGGAGCTGCTTGTAACTTGCGTAGGCAAAGCTCACCTCTAATGACACTTTCTGGATAACTTTTGATGTTGGCTTGGACCAGACTGCATCTTATACTGAATAAGGCTCTTCAGTTAACTCTTTCTCTGAAATTATAGGCCAGTTTGTGTTTCAAGTTTTTGTTACAAGTGGAAGCACAAAGACACTTCAATCTCATGATTTAAAATAGAATTTACTTACTAAATGCTTCTGCAGAGAACAGAGAATTTTGTACCAGGCATGAGCTGGGGAGGAACTACACATCCTCGGAGGGCTTGCCTACACAGAGAAGTATTAAGAATAAGGAGAACTATTATATGTATTTAATTTCTAGTTAAATGTCTAGATTCTAGTCAACAGATATCATTTGGATGTAAGGAGTAGGAAATACACATGTAGACATTTCCCTTCTAATAGAGAGTCAATGTGCAATAGTACCAAAAACTCTCTCTTCTGTGAGAGACATTTTGGTCTTTTGCAAGCTCAGTTTCCCCCAGAGTGCCCATATTCTTTGAAAAATATATCTGAACCAGATTTTGCAGATTGCAAAGGCAAGTTGACAGTAAAGTGGATGATCTGGACAGCAAATGGGGAAGTGTGGGATACTATACACATTTCCTCCCATTCAGTAGTTCCTGCTACCCTTACTAGAAACCCAAAACTCTTAGTTTTGTTGGTAGAACTGGATGAGAAGGGGAAATAAGCACTCTGACAGCAGTTAGACTTTAGAACATCTAGTACAGAGACCCCAGCTTTCCATGTTCTGACAGGAGATTCACACTTCTCTCTGGGACTACCAGAGCTTATTTGTTGTGTTGATCCAACAATTACTGTTCTTAGTTTTTGTGGATTCCTTTGCTGTGTGTACTTGGGTATTACAAGTTAAGATCCACAGAAGTTACTGTAACAAATCTAGTGAATTCTCTTGACCCTTTATCTCCCTCTGGTTATAAGATAACTCTACAAATGTAATAGACTAAAAGAATGGTTTGTTTTATAAATGACACTTAAGTGTACCTCTTTCCAGTTGCCTATATTTTCTTTATGGTAACTGTAGGCTGCCACTTGCTTGAGAGTATTTGAGGATATTGCACTGGGTTTGCCTAATTTTCCTCATACGACGTCTGTCTGACCACTGCATGTTAGCTGCATGGTTCTGCAGATGCACTTTACATGTGTAAACATCACTAGCTAAGATTCTTTCTGTATCCTGTAAAGCTAGACTCTGTCTTGTTGTTCACATAGATCAGTGTCTATGCATTAAAAGTTCTGAAGTATCTGACAGTATGAAGTACTGCTTAGAAAACTGGTACCATAGTGCTAAATCACAGATGGAAAATTCTTGTGCTATCTAAACTCACAGATTATGCAAAGCAACAAAACTGCAAGGACATAAATATGGAATAAGCTGATGGCTCTTTCCTGTCCTCCTTATTGTGTAGCTTGTTCTTCTGGCACACCTTGTAGTCTCAAATGTTTTGCTACTAAGCTCTGCAGCTGATGTAGGAGATGCTAGAGTGGAACGCAGCTGGTCAAAAGAACAGCAAAACTTCAATGTTGACACCTCTAAATAGCTGACTGTCACTCGTGTGCCTAAAGGCAAATGTGCCTCCAGATTAGAAGTTGTGCTGTAATGTATTGGGAAGATAGTGCTAATGTGTCCTCAAACATAAAACACTTGTTCAAAGATCCTGATTGTCTACATGGTCACACCAGAATTCTTTATTGCATCAGAATTAATTTAGCATTTATCAGTTTAGCATTTATCAGGATTTAGCAGTTTTGTAGAAAATGCCAGTTAGTTATGGTTCCAAATCCTTCTACCTATACAAACCTTCCAAGTAAACCATTAAGTGCTTTTTTTTTTTCCTCCCCATAACCCCAAAAATATAACTGAAGTTGTAAAGTATTTGAAGTACCAGACAATAAAAGTCTTCAGCTTCTGAAGACCTTTGAAAGGGCTAACTGGTGATGCTGCCTATATCCCTGTAGTTATAAGCAACATCTGGATTAATCTTGGATAAAATTCATTTAACTCATTGTTTTTTTATTATGCACATACTATAATATAGTTAAATGAGACATTGCTTACTCCTAAAGTAGAGAAAGGTAGTGATCTGTATTACTGATGATAAAAGTGCAAAACTACAAATACATTTTCAAGTCACTTTCCATTTAAATAGCAAACTGCTTTGATTCTCTTCAATTTTTTTCAATTTTTTTTTTTTAAAGACTTGATGCATGTTTGTGCTTAGAGCACTGATACTGTAGATTTACTGTTAAGAACAGATTTGTTATTGTTGTGCTTGCAGTGAGCAGCTACACAATACACGTTTTATGTGGGATGGCAGTTCCATGTGGCCTTTGTGTTTCTGCCTTTTAGGGGGTATGAAGTAATGCTGCTTTTTTTTTTTAAAACATATTTTCTTTTATTTTTCTTTCGAATTGTAAAATACAAACAGTGAAAATTAGATAAATCACGATTAAATACTTCTACTCCAAAAATATTTTCTAATGTGGTCTTGTACTATATGGAAAGTTGTCGTGGAATTTTACTTTTGCATTTCCTTTTATGCCTCCCATTAATTGAGGTCGCCAAAAGTTTCTTAGTCATGGTACTAGTAAGAGGATATGTACAGAGAGATGATGCAAAGCATGAACTCATTGTCCAAGCTGCCAGTCCAGTTGTTTTCCTTCATGTTAAATCAAAATCAGAAGTATAAAGGAGTTCATAGTTAATTATGTAAAATATAGCCTGGCATTATAAATCACAGAATCACAGAATGTTA
>NW_008605828.1:0-1006 GCF_000691845.1 Merops nubicus
CCTCGCCTCGGGGAGCCTCTGCGTGGGATGCCGTTGTCCTGGGGGACAGCGGTACAAGCTGCTCGCGGCCCCACGGAGAGCGGCTCTTCAGGTCACCACTCTCATCTGGGAGCCCGAAAGACACAGCGCCCAAACAGTCTCATGTGCTGCATCACTGTGGCCCAGAACGGGCCCGGTTCTCCCTGAAGAGACACAGGCCCCACCGGCCTGTTACAGACTCCTGCTCTATCTGCCTCCAGTCTTGGCCTGATTAAGAAAAAGCAGGCTTCCCTCGAAAAAAAAAAAAAAAAAGAACAAACCAGCTCCTGGGAGCTTACCTCGGCAAGACACTGAAGCAAGAGAGCTGAAGATCTAGGTAGCATGCAAAGGAAGCACACAGCTAGGCAGATACAACCCGAGAGCCATCTGGAGAGCAGCAAGGTTTGTGTCCTCCTCTGTCATGCAGAGAAGCCACAGAGAGAAAACGATGATTTTTGGTGTCTCCAGTCGGCTAAGTGACTGTCCTTCACTGTCCCATGGTTGTGGATCTCCTCAGGGCAGCTGCTGGAAAGCAGACCTCCTAAGTCCTGCACCAAATCACCCCATAAGCACTCGTCACAAGCTATAAAACAAGCCAGAGCTATCAAGGCAGGCACCTGATTTATGCCTATTACAAGCAGTTGAAGGAGTTACTGCTGCCTCTAAGCCATACACAGATCTAATTCTAGATAGGGGAAAGCATGCAAACCCAGAAAATGCTGAAGTTGGCTTGCTCTCCCTTCTAAGAGAAGCAGCCAGTTTCAGAAACGTAAAGGTGTATGAAAACATGCCATTAGCACAGGTGAAGAGTAAGCCAAGCTTTGGAGCTGGGAAACCTGCATGATTCAGACATTCGTTCATGAGACCACATAGAAAATCCAATTGCTGTAGGCAAAGACAAAACAAAAAAAATAAAAAATGTGCAGACAAATACTAACTCGTAGGAGACAAGGAACTGCAAGGCTGTCCCAGCACTCTCGATAGGGAA
>NW_008605828.1:1045-6734 GCF_000691845.1 Merops nubicus
TGGAGCTGCAGTTCCTTCCAGCCGCAGCTCCTTGTTAGCAGGGTGAAGTTTGGCTTGCCCAGGGGCCTGCTCACAGTGGTGGAGTTGGAAATGGAGTAAGACAATAGCACTGGGCTGTGCTGTCAATAAAGAGAAAACAGCAATGGAAATTCACTTCCTTTTCCTTCTTTGGAACTGACGTGGAACCACAAAGCAAAAGAAGGCTTGGAACGTTGTCTTCTGTTTGAAGGGGAATTAAGAAAAACAAATATTTTTGTAATAAAAATTTAATATCCTTTTTTTTGACTTTCTAATCAAAGCAGCTTTATAAGCCATGTGCACATGTACAGTAATCCTTCACTAATCCTGCTAGCCTCAGGCATACAAGATGCTTATGAAATAACAAGGCAGTTCCTATTACAGAAGAAACTTCTACGGTATTTTTTGTTGTCTAGCTCATCATAAGGCCAAGCAAAAGACTCATGTTCAGTGGACTGTCACACAAAAAATATGAAGGAGCTCAAATGTAAAATATTCCTGTACCCAAGTACATGGAGCAAATACAAGATGGCATGAAGGGGGTGACAGTGGGGTAAAGTATTGGGAATGGAAGTCCAGTTCCCAATTCCATTTCCAGGAAAAGATATCATTTTAATGTGTGAAATCCAGTGAGATGGCAAGAAAGCAAGAGTACTGTGGGTATTAGAGCAGAGTTATGGCCACTGCTGGGCACTGGTCATTACTGATAATAATATTTCATAGTAATTTCCACTACATCTCTTTTCCCCATCACTCATTACTAACTAAAAAATTTCTTGTCTTGGAAAATGTCCTTAGAACTTCTTCTCTCCTGATGTTCCTTCAGCTTAAATGTAAAAGGGTTAAAATTTTGAAACTGGGCAGAGTGGTGATCCACACTGAAAAGCAAAATATGCCTTCACATAGTTTGGCTTTGGCTCGCCATTCACAAGCGTATGAAATCCAGACTGTTTTTACTAAGCTGGTTAAGACAGTCAGGGACATCTGCTGCTGGCTGACACAGCTAATGCCTCAGCCAGGGAAAAGCCTTTTCTCTTGCCTTCAAGGACATGTGAATGCAACCAGGTCTGCAGAGATGCTCCACAAGTGTGCCCTGTTCTACTGTCAATCCAGCACCTGATGTCAAACCCTTGGTGTCCAAGCCAGGCGTAAGGAAACCCGCCAGAGGCCAACTCCTAGTTTATATGATTGCTACTAATAGACTAAGACCCATCATAGTTTGGAATCAAGCCAAGGCCTGAGACTGAAATTGTTTCCTAGTAAGTGATTTGATCCAGTCGATGAATCGACAGAAGAGTTCCCTTCTCTTCCCCTTAGACCTACAGTCTATGGCAGTGTTAATAAAAGAGACCCCGACCAAGGAGAAGTGGCAGGATGCCAGGACAATGCATCAAAACTGTCTTCCCTGGAAAGAGTCCTCCAGCAGGTTGTCCAGAGGAGCTGCCCCTCTGCCGGCGGGCCAGGCACTCCTCGGGAGGGGGCTGGGGCTGCCGGGGAACTCCCCAGGCATCCTGGGAGCTCGGGTGCCGCAGCAGGCAGGGGACGCCCGGCGCTGGCTGCTGTGCTGACCCCACTGCCCCAGAGTCCCCTCCCAGAGGCACGACTTGCCTGCAGGTGTGGAGACCAGGAGGTGGTGACGGGCTGTGGAAAGTACAGAGCCCTGTCTGTCGCCACTCTGTCTGCCCAGGCTGCTCCCCAGGCTCCCTCTTTGGAGAGTCCCAAGGCTGTACCCCAGAGTAGGCTGGGAAGGCTCGTGGCAGCTGAGCTCTCCAGCAGAATTTAAGCAGCAGAGCTCCTCCTGCTCCTTGTGCCAGAGCAGTATCACCCAGTATGATGTGACTGAGCCCAGCTGCAAGGCTTGGCAGCCACGGTGGCACCTGTAGCCTGGACAGCAGGGGAATGAGGACAGGTGAGTGTTGGCAGGGTTGGAGAGAAAACACTGGCATGTGCCTGCCAGGCTGGTTCCTCCCTGCACGTGCTCCGTGTGCCTTCTCGCCCTGCTGAAGGGTGCTGGGGACACGGGCTCCCACACGGTGTGGATCCAGCTGCGAGAGGTGGGTGGATGTGCTGGACTGGAGCCCGTCATGGCACGTGTGCTCACAGCTGTGGCAGCTCCTCCCGGGGACCGTGGCACCGGGGGCCATGGCAGGGACCCTGCGGCGTGCGGGGGGCTCTTGTGCAGGACCGGCAGGAAGAGCTTAGGCCAGCTCAGGACGCTCCGTGCTTCAAGCACGTCTCCTGCCACCCCATCTGTAGTGTTCCAGAATCCTAATGTTTTTCATTTTGAACAAAATCCCCTCAAACACCATTAGCAAATACTCCATCAGAAAACTCACGGGGCTGCAGTTAAACACTCCAGATGAGAAATGCTGTGGAGTCAAGGCTGCACACACAGCCCTGCGCTCCTGCAGCGCCACAGCACCAGCTAGTCCTCAACTCACACAATAGTTTGTAGTCTTTTCAATCTTTTCTATAACCTTGTTCATATGACACCTTGTAGCACTCTCTACCATCAATGTAGCCCAGACAAAGAGTCCATTAAAGTAATTTATGTGAAAAATATGGAGTAAATCACAATTAGACAATATACAACTGGTGAAGTAAAAGAACGGAATAACAGTGAGGATAGGTGACTACATTCAGGAGTTTAGAATTAGGCTACTACAGGAACCACTTTAACACCAACAACACCAGCCCTTATATTTCAGTGGTACCACTCTTGAAAAGTAAAGAAAGGGGAAAAAATAATAAAGGGTGAAAGAAACAGAACTTCCCCTTACTAATATTAAATGCTTTGTTTTTGACAATGTACTAGTACTTTACATAATGCATTATATTTTTAAGGGTGTGACCATTGCTAGCATTCTGGTGGCACAGAGGGCCCCTGCCGTGGGTCAGGCTTCCATGGCATTGTCCTCAGCTGAACCTTTGGCTTCCCTGAGCGCCCAGACAGCTCCTGGACCATCGTGCACACCTTCATAAAGGCTGGAGAAGCGCTGCTGCCTTCTCCAGTTGGCTCATACAGCAGCACTACGGCTCCTCCAACAAGATGCAGCCTGACAGCCCCAAACCCACCACCCAGCGTCAGTCGCGATACCTGCTCTGGCCACCATCACAGGCCCGTGCTTGGGGCCAGAAGCAGACTGAAGTAAATCAGAGGAACTCCAGCCCTCGAGTCAGTGCTCCTGCACTGGGGTGAGATTAAAAGTTAAAATAATGTCAACTATTAGAACATTAAAATGATCTTTTAATTTTCCTTCTGCTTCATGGGGAGCAGCGGCATGTAGCAGGAAGTTCACTGTGATTCCTGTGAGGTGTGAGACAGTAACTAATTACTAGAGAAGAAAAGATACAGCCCTGAGATTCCCTGGAATATCTGCTAAATCTCAGGGCAGTCTGTATATGTTTGAGTCCCTCCTGTACAAAGAAAAGATAAACAGAATGAAAGAGAGCAACGTAGCAAGCAGCAGCTCTGAATAGTAACTGGTCTCAGAGTTAATCCAGAACCTGGTAAATAAAGCTGCAGACAGTTAATAAATTAGATGAATAAAGCCCAGAAATAATGTTTTACAGTAGGATTAGTTCATCTAGAGGGTACCTGGTGAACTCATAGGAAGTAAGGGGAGAGAGGTAAAGAAGACACTAAATTACCTTCGGCTCTTTAAATTATTTCTGCAGATCCTATTACAGGAGAGAATGGGGAAATGGCTGCAGAACAAATCATAGGAATTCCTGTGGCCAGCGGCCCGACAGGCCCTTTCGGAGAGAACGGAGGAAACGCACGCGTGCAGGGGAGGCAATAAAAGCTGCATTCATCCCCATTCATCACCCTGCCACCTTCGGGCGCACGCAGCCCCCACTCGGGGCTGGGGCCGGGGGGAATTAACGGCCCCGACCCCGCAGCATCCCCTCTGGTATTGCCACCCCCAGGGGCCCTCGGCCGCCCTGCGGGGTGGGCAGGGTGGTGCCGGGCACAGCACAGGGGAACAGGCACAGTAAGCCACGGCACGCTCTTCACCCTGGCTCTGACCCTGAGCACCCCACAGCCACGCTGGTGGGGCACAGCAGGTTGCCAGTGCCGAGCTGCAGCTTGCCCTGCTTGCCTCCTCCCAGCGAGCATCCATCACCAGGGGGGCTGGGGCAGCAAACGCTGGCACCAGAAGTGCCGTATGCAAACTAACACGGGTGACAACGAGGAGGTGGCAGTGAAGGATTCACAGAAGGTCCTCAGAAGCAGTGGCTTCAGCAAACGGAGGAGGCTTTGGAGAATGTTTTCCCAGTTCTCATCTCTGACATTTTGACTGGCAGGACTTAGCTCGGTGGGGCGGCGCTGCCTAGGGGGTGGGTGGACATCGCATGCGGTGACCTGCACGTCGCTCTGGGCTGAGGGGTTTGGGACCTGAACAGGTTCTCAGGCATCAGGAGCTGCTACCCGGCTTGAGCACAGAAGGGGCACTGCCTGACCTGCAGCCACCTGGTCCTGGCACCCTGGGCACCGGGGCTGGCCCGTGGCCACAGCCAGCGTGTCAGCCCCATGGCATGGGGGGCTGCTCACCACTGATGCAACCGCTGCATTTTCATCCTGAAATACCAGCCATGGAGGCTGTGGGCTCAGGGCTGCCTGTGCCAGCCTGTCCCGCGGAGCGTGTGGCCAGGGGCACGGCGGTGCAGAGTGGCCGCGGCGCCTTTCAGGGAAGGGAATGGCTCTGCTGCACCATCCCTTCAGGTCCCTGCACTCCCACTCAAGATCTGTGCAGGTTTCCAGACGCTGCTGGGGCCTCATGGTAAATTTTTTTTATGAGAGTAATTTACATCACCTGAGAATTTTATTATTTCTCAATGTGGTGTCCTGCTTCACGGGATGCTGATGCTCCTATGCCGTTCCTGCAGGGATCTCTTAGGTCTTCAGCAGTGAAACTGTATGTCCAGTGCCCTAGACAAAGCGATCCACCTTCACCTGCATCCCTCACATGCTCACACCGTTGCCTTTGGAAAATAATAACAGCACGGAAGCTGATCCTGTTAGATTAAGACAAATTAAGAATCTAATATATAGGTTTGCTGTCAGGTTCTCAGGGTCAGGGGTCGATACAGTATATTGCAATGAGGCTATAGGTTACCCCTTCCCCAATATTTTATCATAATAAACCAAATGGGGACGAAACACCCAGCAGTAGCCCATAAATCTATTAGCAGTGAACTGTCAATGTCCCATATACCAGGGCAATTTGTTAATTCAAAGCTGGGTCTCTTTTTTCACTAGACCTTGTAAACTCCTTTCTGAAACATCAATAAACCATCTGCTTTGACTTGTTAATCAAACGACTTTATTCAGTCCAAAGCAATTTTTTCCTAATAAAAACAGAGTATTTATCTCCATGGCTATAAAAGAGGATTGTTTTCAACTGTTCACTTATAGTTAAGAAGCACATTTAGTTTGGATTGATTTCCAATGCTTCGGTCATATCTTGTCACTTCCCATTTCTTACACACAGCATCTCAGTTTAGCTCCTTAGCAGGGAAAGCACAACCTGACCCAGTGCTGGGAGTGGCACCGGGGGAGCGGCAGCCAGCAGCAAAAAAGGTCACAGAAATCAAACCTCAGCGAGCTGAACACATCCCCTCTGGCCCTCAGGCTGCTCCCAGCCTTCCACCCGCCTCCGTGCCCCTC
>NW_008605829.1:0-6613 GCF_000691845.1 Merops nubicus
AGTAGGTGGCGCTGTGTCCTCGAGCCGCGGCGGCTCCGGCGCCTCGCGGGAAGAGAGCAAGGGACGGGCCCGACGGCCGGCCCGCCGACCCACCCGCTGACGGACCCACTGATGGACCGACAGACAGACTGATCGACAGATGGACTGAGCGACCAAGGGACCGACTGATTGCATCTCTTGTGATCTTTGGGTGCTGCTTGTAGCACCTATCTTGTTAGGGAAGTTGATGTACACAAAATTCCTCCTTTAATTTCACCTGTTTTAGCTGTCCTGTGCTTCCTCTGCCTTTTAGTTTTATTGTGCATATTGAAGACAACCCTCAATGTATCATCCTAGGAAGTAAACTTCTAACTGACAGGTCAAGTTATTGCTTTCTCTTATAAAGCCTGTTAAGTTTATGTATGTCCTTTGACTATTCTCCATCTGCTGGTGTGCCTGTATAAATTAATTTGCTGTATGTAATTTTAAAAAATCCCCAACAAACAGCACAAAACAATTGTTTTAGTGTATTGCAGTTTTTACAGCAACAACAAAAAAAATGGTGAACGAGACATGCAGCAGGTTCTGGCTTTTGGACAACATGAGCAGACTTCATTGCTTATAAATTTCAGCTAGTGTTGGAGGCAGTCTGACAGCCTAGAGCAGCTGCCTGTGAGGAAAGCCTGGTTAGCTGGGGCGGGTCCTACAAGGCTTGCACTGCCAGTACTAGTAGATAAAATGTCATTGAAACAGGGCTTGGGTACACTTTTTTTATTCTGTCCAGACTTTCATCTCCTGATAGACTTAAGTAGCTAAACAGTACAAGAAATGTATTTGTTATATTAGGAAGAATATAATTATTATTGAAAGGATAGTGGCAATAATAAGAGTAATAATTTAGGTTTTGATGGTGGTTTGTTTGGTGTTGTGTTTGGTTGGCTTTTTTGTCCTCTTCCTGTTTAAGGATTAGGAAATACATCTTTCTTTCAACCAAAAAAAAAAAAAAAAATCCAAAACAAAAAAAACCTACTACTTATTTCATTGGTTTTGATTTAGTATTTTTTTAGCGAGAGCTATAAAAACTGTTTTATGAACAACTTGCACTAGATTTTTTTTTAAAGAGACATACAATAGTCACATTTGTTATCTAATTTAAGACCTCGAAAATGAATTGGTTGGATGTTACAGCAAGGAATGCAACCAGAAAAACAGATTGGCCCACATATCCACTAAAAATAAAAGTAATTACAGATAAATTTATCCTGAAATGCTGTATATGAAGGTGTATGTATGAGGCTAGAAAACACTGCTCAGGAAGTACTACTCAAACAGGCCTTTCTGTTCATACCTATGACAATATTTAATCCTTTAACAAGGCAGTTGAAAGTCTTTGTAGGAAACAATCAGATACAAAAACCAGAAACATATCATGTCTTCAATGGCAACCTAGAATGGGCATTGTTTCTTGTTTAAAAATTAAATTTTCCACAAAGGGTAGATAATACACAACACAGATTTTGCATCTTTGTTTTAAAATGTTAGTAATAGTTTTATTATATGTCAGAAACAGTAAACTAGCTCTCCCATCCCCTGACCCCTAAAATCTATGTAATGTGGAAAAAGACATATAATAGTGCACATTTTCTCATTCGACTTTTCTTGCTTTTACCTTTGTACATACTCAGAACTTCTTACAGAAATCATATCCAGAATGAAACCATGAAAGTAAATAAATTATAACGGTATTCTGATCATAAAAATCAATGGTCTATAGTAAGTAATTTTTACCAAAGAGCTTTCACAGTTGAAATCCCATGTCATCACATTCCTCTTGAAAGGTAGAAAAGAGGCATTGAGCATTGAGTACAGAGGACTGAAATAGCCTTTTCAGTGGGCAATACATGGAAACTCAGTTACTGACCGAAGTAATATCCAGAAATCACCTGAGAGGTAGATGGACAGTTCTGCAGAATGCCTGTGGTATTCTTACCATGTTTTGACATTGAGAAATGCTCTGAAAAAAATAACACTGCATGTAGGAAATGTGAACTTTGGATTATTAGCTATTATGTTAGGTGGACATCATGTTATGGTTTGATCAACATAAAGCTGAAGGGAAGGTTTGCAGAATACCATTGAAGTCCGAAAAGTGTAATCACTATGTACTTTTTATATGTGTTTTATAAAATACAGGTTGGTGTTTCAATCTGTGTCTATCTTTTAGCTGTGACATATTTTTGTGTAGACTGAATCTTGGCAAATCAATTTTCCACGAACCAAAATCTAGTTGTATGAAGAACTGTCCCAAGTTCAATCATATGTGTGGTTTCAACAAGACTGCCTAATTTTAGTTATGTTTTGAATTATCATTTTAAGTTTTCTCAGTTAACTTCAGCCTGTAGTTTGAAGAGGGACCTTTGAAATACAAGGTGAGAAGCTGATCTTGTGGAGGAGGAAGTGTATCAAAAGGTAGGAATGAATGATTAATATTTTTTTATAACAAAGGCTACAGACTATTTTAGAGAAATGATATTCAAAGACTGGTTATATTGTGCATTTGTATTACTTTCGAGTAAGTCATGCCATTTATGAAATATTTTATTGAAAAAAATATATATCTTTCATCTTCATTGGTTTAAGGGAAGAAAAGAAAAAGTAGGAAAAATGCATGTTTCTGTTAAACAGAAGGAAGGTTTATCCCAGAACCTTGTGCATTTATCATCTGATCATGTGCAAACCTTGTTCAGTCCAGGGATAAACAGAGTCACGTTAAATTTGCTGTGAGCTCGAGCCTCTGACAGTGCTCATTTTATCAACAAAGACAAATGAAGGAGCAGAAATTGTACCACGGCCTCTACTATTTCATCATTGTCAACCTTAAATACAAGTATTCACTCCTGATAAGTTTTTCTCCTTCCTTCTCCCACTAGCGTTAAGCTGTCAGAATCCCTCCTGATACGGTCCAGAGACCCAGTAGCAGTGATTAAAAAAGAAGGAATAAAATTATCTTGATAGATATCCTGTTTTCAGAGAAAAAGCCCTGAAACTTTCTCTTTCTTGTTGTAGCTGCCATTTCATTAAAAAGAGGTAAAAATAAATAGTGAAGTGCTTTGACATTAAGTGTGTATAGAAACTGGTGATTAGAGGCATCATACGTTCTCTTAAAAGACAACGAATACTGAAGAAGAGTAGAAACTCAGTTATCAGTGGATGTTAATTTTCTGTAGAGAATTCCATGTGAAATATGATATAGAAAGATACACACATTTAGCAAGTGCCCAGCCCTGATTCATTCTGTTGGTAACGCACTGCATTGACAGATTGATCTAATGACTCCAAGGAATTACCTCAGGTGAGTAACAGCTCCTCAATATAATGGGTTATAGTCTGACCCTAAATTCCAGTTGTTGAATTCTTTTTTTTGTTTTGTTTTATTTTTCCTATGAAAGAACTGGGTTTGTTTGTTTGTTTGTTTGTTTGTTTTTTCATCTGTAATTTGCTAATGGAAAAAGTTGAATGACAATCTGAAGGGTAAAAAGTACACAGTTTGCCAGATCAGCCTGTATCTCAACTTCAAATTTAACTGATCCAAACAGATGTTAAATACTTGCATAAGGAAGATTTGGTTAGATCACAACTGGGATGAAACAAACTAAATTAAACAAAGCAGATTTCAACACTACCTGTCTATCTTGCCCTTGCAAAACTGGATACAATTGCCCATCAGATTGTTCATATCCTGTGTGAGACAACTAATAGGCAATTCAAGGATAATGATGTATTTAAACAAAACAACATAAGGGTGCAAAATATGGAAAGCACAGTAAGATAAGTTTCAAAGATCTCACACTTTGCAAATGTAAGGAATGAATCAAACAATCATCCAATGGAAAGACTACATAAATTACTATGTCCCACAAATCCTGACTGAACAATGCAGAAGCATAATACTGTATAAGGTGATTAGTCATCATCAAGAATATTTGGAGGAATTTTTCTTCACCAGCTGAAGGATGTAGTACACTAAGTACCCACAAATGATTTTTTATTCATATTCTATTTAACTAAGTTTTAAATTTACTCGTGGTTCTTTTTCAAGTCTTAATTTTTAGCAATTTTTATAAAGCCTGAATTGTAGTTTCCAGGCTCCAGAAATCATTTCATGCACAGTTCTACATATAGGAGAACAAAAAGTCCTGCCAGGCTTTCCTGAACCTATTTCAGGAAAGACAGCAACTGATGCTGCTGAAACTTTGCTTTAAGGATTTGCCGGGGTGAAGGAAATTAACGGCGACATTCACCTCCTGGCCTAGAAGGCTCCTAAGGCTGCACACCTCATAAATCCTTTTAAAGCCTCATTCTGAGAGTTGAAGTGGGATGCAAGTGATGCACAGGTCCTGTGCAGGCCAAGAGCAACAGTGTGGATTTCACTTTAATGGCCTGCATGTCAGCAGAGTTAGGCTACAATGAAAAGAGCAGAGAATCACTTAGAGGGCTCTATGACACTCTAGCACTGTGCATTATTTAAATATGTTATTTTGCTGTGCATCTGTGTTGAAATAAGAAGATTCCCCCTCCACAGGATGTAACAGCTATGCAAAAAGCTTTAAAGGGAAATTATAACATCAGAAGGCTCTTCAAAATTTGGGATTTCATTAACTCAGAGAACAAAGTGTCTCTGAGTTTGAATAAAATTTCAATTTTCAATAGCCTTTATGTTTTTTCATCTTTAAAAAAAAGTCATATTCTAGCATACTTGTTGCATGTTAACACAAACTTTTGTTAAGCCTTAGGACCATCATCAGCCTCACTTCAGAAAGCTGGATCTTCAGTTATTGAGTTTAAATGTGAACTTTACAGACTGACATCAGCCTAGGATTTCCAGAGGTGCAATATCAGAGGAATTAAATAAGTGTATATACTTTCACACAAAGCATTGTTGCTAAAGAAACAGGAGTAGGAACAGCAGGTGCTTTGGGTCATATAAACAATGAAACAGATGTATTTATTAGACCCCAAAGCTGAGCCTGATATTCGTTAATAGTTGCTGATATTTGTATCTAATACTATGCCAGCCATTACTAAAATGAGAAGATACTCTCTTAATCTTTGGTGGCAGTCCAGTACGCAAGCCTCAGGGAATAATAGATGAAAGGCTGGGTGTCAAACTGAATATGGAATCAAAGCTTCTTCTGAAAAGTATAAGGAAGTGCTTCAGATGCAAGACTATCAGTTTTTGTTGAAATGTAAGGGAACTGAATTGGTTTTTGCTTTGTTTTGTTTTTTTTTTTCAGCTGGGATAGGCTGCTGAAAGTGAAGGTGGTTTTCTTTCCCCTAGTCTTAGTGGTCCAGGGACTTCTCTAAAAATATGCGTATTTCCATGGGACCATTGTCGAGATGGAACTACCAATAGGATACAGGAAACAGTCTAGCTAATTGAAATATTCTGAGTATACGGATGGTTTGTTTTATGCGGTGACTCCAACTTGCAGTCATCTCTGCAGACTTAGTTAAGTGTCCTGGTTCCATGTAAAAAAGGGTTCAGGGCAGGACCCACACGGAACAGAACTATGTACTCACCTCTCCCCCCTCCTCCCCGAGAGAGAGAGAGACTTTGGAAAAAAAAATGAAGTATATTGTTTAACAAGGAACACAAAACGAAAAAGGGAGGTAAGGAAAATAATATATACAAAGATTAGGGGGAAAAAATACAAAAAATAAAATATACAAAACCCTCAGAAATGGTTCCAAGGTCCCACAGAGTGAAAGGACAACTTCCCTCTCTGAGCTGCAGGACAGGAGGGAGATTAACACCCACTTCCTGCCTCTTATCAGAGTGTGTGTCGGAAGGGGAGGGAATACAATGGTTCACCCCCAGCCGGGTCCTCCCAGTTGCTGGAAGGTCACGCCCCCATTCCAAGCCTCAAACCACAACATTAAGTCATTAGCATATATGTAATGGAGATACAGTGCACATTTTAATCTGGTTTATAAGTTTCTTTACAATAAAGGGAAAAGTAATATACTTGAGGGGTGAAAACTTCTTTCAAGGAGTAGGTTTCAAAAGACTTGTTTGATATAATTGTGTCCTTTGGATTATTAAAATTCATTACTTAAAGCTAACTAGACAGAAGTAACACTGTTTTCTCATGTTAGTATAGCAGAAAGCAGGAAGAGATCAGTGTATGTACAGAGAAACTGATTCACTCATAGTGTTACACCCAGTTAGGAAGGATGCTGAGATACAGATTCGTAAAGGATTAGTGCAGGAGGAAAGCAGTTGCCAGAATTGTAGGATACTGGTGCTTTATCTGTTGGTAAAGAAGGAGCAAATGAAGAAGCTTATAATGAGAGAGAAGACAACAGTAGTTAGAGGTATTTCAGCAGCTGAGAATAGTCAGGCTGTTTTCCTTCCAAGGGAAAAATACATTCTAACCACAGCTTTACGTTAACATGCGTTGCACAGCGTACACAACATCACAATAAATATGTTCAACAGACTGATTTCAAAATATTACACGTCAGCTGAAAAAATTGCAAAGCAAATTGATTTTCTTTAAAAGGCCATGGTGTTTAACAGAGTTTTCCTTTCCACAAATGTGATTTATAAGATTTTACATATATATATATATAT
>NW_008605830.1:0-6706 GCF_000691845.1 Merops nubicus
CGGCGCCTCCTGCCCGCCCGTGGGGGTCACGCCGCGCTTTTCCCAGGGAGTTTAGAAGGTTTTTCTTGTGTCCGTCCTTACTCAGGGTGAATAGTGAGAGAAAGCAGCGGGTTTGTATTCGTTTATTCATTTTTTAATTCCGAGGGCTGTGTAATTTTGAAAGTCTGAAGAGCGCAGTGACCTGCAGCGAGGACAGTGAGAATGTCGTCTCTCAACGAAATTTACTTTCAGCCCGAAGCAAAAAAAAAAAAAAGAGTTGTTGAAAGTGTAGTTGCTTGCTGATTTTTTTTTTTTTTTTTAATACGATGTAGGGGATGGACAAAACCTTAAGCTGATTCCAAATACTTGGTTTGCCCAGCAGGTTCAAAAATGAACTGTTTATGTAACTCTTTGCATCACTATAAGGCTGCTCTTTGTATCTCTTTTCAAATTAGCTGAATACATTTCAAGAGTAGTTTAACTTCGTGATACAAACCGAGGGATATCAATGCTAATGCTTTACATTAGCAAACTTCCTTTAGTCTCTCCTTCTTTCTTTTCCCTTGAAGGTATGTGGTTTTGAAGATCTGTGGCATTTTCTTTGACAAAGGTCATTGCGTTCTCCTTCTCTGTACTGGCTCTGTGGCATCCATGCTGATAATTGGAAATATGAGAGCTGTGTAAAGCTTGGTGCCAGTTAAAATCCTTTGTGGAAAATGAGTTTTGTTCATGAATGTAGTGTCCAACTGGAAAATCTGTGGAAACTTCAGTTGTGTATGGCTACTCCACCCTCCTACTGATGGAGTTATGCTTGTGCTGTAGCCAGGACTTTTGCTGTTTCTCACCTCTAGTTGCTGATCTGTGCCAGGAGACCTTCTCTGATGGGATTATTCCTCTGCTGAGGAACTGCCTCAGTTCCTATTATTCCTCTGCCTGATACCATTCAGTGGGCTGCAACCTGACTATAAGGGTCACTTGTTGCCCTATGTGCTTGTTGGTGTGACGGAGAGAACTGGTCTCCTGTTGGCATGGTCCCAGGCTGCACTCAGTTCAGCCTGTACTCACTTATGGCTTTTAACTTTTTCAGGCTGATTAAAAGTATTTTGCTTCAATGAAAATTCAGGTTCTGTATTTCTGAGTGAGCTGTGAAGTTCACAGTAACTTGCACAGATGCCAAGTAGTAGAAATACAGAGCACTGGCAAACAAGATTTGGAAAATGTAGTTTATTTTTGGATATGGAAACATAAGTTACAGTGAGATTATGCTTTTGGTCATATTCTTTTGGTTCCCACTAACTTAAGGAGGAGCCATGTGTATAGAGTTGAACAGAGTTAGGTCTTGTGGTAGTCACATCTCATGTCCTAAAATACACCCTCGCTGATATCTGGAAGTGTGACCTTGATTCTGTGTGTTAGCTACAAAGTAGGCTGTATGGAAGATAGAGTATATGTCTCTTCAGCAGAGCAGAGTATAGATGACTAAATGCAGCTATGTATATTGAAATATGGCACTGATCAGAGGTAATGTGAGATATCCAGGGATGATTTTCAAAAGCTTATTTCACTGGCCATCCACATCCATAGGGAAGCTGGGAGTTTCCTAATCATGATTCTTGTGTCTAAACAATAGAGCAACTGTGACATTGTCAAACTGATAACCTGCATCTTACTTGCTTCAGGTACCACGTAAGGTGGTGGAGAAAGCTGTCTGTGCAATGAGGAATACCACAGAATGCCTTGGTATGGAGAACAGAAAGGACCTGCTGTCTGCAGAGCTGTCTCAAACACCACTCCAGCATGCAGTAGCTTTCATAGAAGAGGTATTTATAGGCAAGTACTTGTAGTAAGGCAGAAAAAAAACAAGGATGAGATTTTAACTGGCACTGTAGACAACAGATGCAAATTAACTCATTTGAAAGGAAAAAAACACCTCTTAAAATAAAAGTAGCTACTCCAGTCTCTATAGACTCATCAGCAATGGCTTGTTCTTGGAGGCTTAGTCTTAGTTCTGTGTAGCAAGTCACTCTTGTGGTTTTTTTTTTTTTGTCCATTATACAAAAGCAACAACATGACTGCTCTCATCTGAATTGCTTACAGCATGAAATAGATATATTCTTTCCTGTGCTTGGGTCTCTAGAGCCATCCTTGGTACAGTGATAGGTGGTGTACTTCTTGTCCAGCCTATGCAGCTGTGAAAGATGAGGGATGAGTCACTTCCCTGGTGGGCACTGATGACTAACCACATCTCCTTCAGGAGCAATGACATGGTGAAGCTACCACAGTTAGACACACAGGGAATCGTCATCTCAGATCATCTCTCTGCTGACTATAGGATGTAAAAACAGTTCATTAAGTCACATGATGAAAGGCTTTTGCAGCTTGGAAAAGAGGAAAGCTCGTAAGAAGGTATTAACAGAAAGTGTTTAGTTTCCCACTAGTTTCCCCAGAATTATGCTGCTTCCGAAGTGTAAAACATAAGAGATTTGTATATAGGTTTCAAAACTTGTCTTATAAGTGATTATATTATTGTTATAATTATTATTATTATATTACTGTTATTTGGATTAAGCTATGAAAACAAGTACTTTAGAAGAGATTGTCTTAAAGATCAAGGCATATGTATTTAAGTTCATATATGTGCAATTTCTTTTACCATGCACGTCTTAAACTTGCACAGAAACCTCTTGCTTTACTAACAGCACTGTAGGGGAGTAGACACTCAGAATTAGGGCCAGGTATGAAATGTTTGGAGTGGTTTGTGTTGTTTTTTTTTGTCTTGTAAAAATTCTGGGATTAATATGAAATATTTCTTTTTCAAGTGTAGCTGAGTTTACATGAATATCTTAAGGTGAAAGTAGAGAGAGACTGTAATCCAGATCACACTCCTACCTTTACAATAAAAATTTCATTAAAATTTAATTTGAAACTTGGCTTTAAACTGATGGTGGATCTGCACTTCGTACAAAAAGGCAACATCATGGGTGTAAAGGTGTTGTACTGTTCTGTCGACATACTGAGTCACATCTGACCCTGATTGTCTGGGACGATTTCCTAAAATTTTGAGAAGCATTTGCTCAGCAAAATAACATGTTTTTAAATGGAAAGACTCTGGTTCTAAGTCAAATTTTGTAATGACAGATACAGGACCAAATTTTTAATTGGGGAAGAGACCAATATAGTGGTTCACATCCATAGCTGGGATTCAGGAAACCTAAATTTAAAACCAGGACAGCCAAACAGGTTTCACAGAACTGTTTTAGTTTTTAACTCCTACAATTCTATGAAAAATTCATGTTTCAAGAAGGAAATAAATGTGTGCCGTTTATGTCACAGTATTACAGATAGTGTGTATAAATACTGATGGCAATGACAAAAAGAATAGTTTCTGTCTTCCTGTCTTTTAGCACACTTTTAGCAGTATTCAGATTTCAGGCTGGTCATTATCTCGGTGGTTTGATCTTGAGAGACAGCAGTTATGAATAGGGTTAGGGATAGAACAGCAGATCTCCTGCTGAGAAGGAAATCTCTTCCTGATTGAAGCCCATGACAAAACTCCCATCAGCTTCAAAGGGGGAGGATTTCAAGCATAGCAACCTGAATGAATCTGAAATCTACTGTTGAGAAGTCTGGAAAGGTCTTTTTTTTTTTTTAAATAAATAAAAAAAAAAAGATTAGTAAGGAGGAGAAAAAATGAGAGCAAACCATGACTAGCATAAATAGAAGAGGAAGTTGATAACCAAGTTTACAGTTTGTTGCTAAATCTGTGTTTATTAAAGAAGCTGATTTTTGTGAAAGCTGATGTAAGCATTCAGCTGGCTTAGGTATATCTATTTAGAATGAAAATGGTTTATTTCTCTTTTGGTTCAATGTCATGGAAACTAATATCTAAGATTTGGTTGTCAAACAGTATCTGTAGCATTATTGTAGCTGTTTTCTTAACTAGTGTATTCTGTAGGGAGAAGCCAAAAATATCAGTGGTAGCACATGCTAAAGTTTTAAGTTAAATGTTTCATAACTACCTGTCTCCATGTGTTGTTCATCTATGTTAACAAAAAAAGTTAAGGCTTCAAAAAAGTGCTTAAAAGTATTTTAAAACCTTTTGAATCAATATGGATTTAATCTTTGCTCAGTATATACATTAAAAGTTTCATTTATAGCTCCAGTGCCATCTCATACTCTGATTTCAGTGTTAGACAACAGAATAACTCACCCCCCCAAAAAAAAACATCACTTCTGCTCCTCTTTTTCATACTGGAGCAAACATAAACACTACCAGATTTATGAAGTTTGGAAAGTTTAATGGCTAATTATGTTAAGGGAGCATAACTTCCTTCATAAAGCCACAGATGAACGCCTTAAATGAATGTCTGCCTTATGGGTCTCTAGGGAGCATACCAGCAGTGTAAGGCGTGCCTTCTCCATGGATGAGATGGGAACCAGCCCGAGTGACAGATCTCAGGAAGGCTTTTAGGAGGGGAGGAGGGAGTAGAGCTCAGCTGTTCTGAAGCAGCTGGCAGTGATCACGTGCAGGCTTGGATGGAGTGTGAGCTTCAAAGTGCTGAAGAACCCATGTCTTATTCTATCAGGACCTAATAAGTTACCTCCTGGGAGAGTTATGATTATTAAAATAGATAAACAAAAGCACTGTGCACAGTGTTACACAGTTAAAGTTACACAGCTGAGTAATAACTGCAAAGCAACAGGCATACTGAAGCTGCCCTTGTGCTAATTGTCTTCACTGTCAAAACAAGCAAAACTGAGAGCTGCAAACTTGAGGTTTGCTTTTAGCAACTTGTGTAAGAGCAGACTTGCATCACTATCTTCTTTTTTGCTTTCCTTTCTGTTATTTTTCAGTTTCTTGTTTGTAAATCACTCCAGCACAGAGAGGAGTAAGTGGGACATGGTATGGATGTAGCAGCACATTTTTAGCTGCACTAGGCCCTAAAACTGAGTTCATACCAAGGGTCCATCTCCCTGAATTCTGCAGCTCAAAGGCTACTCATAGATTTTAATGTTTGGGAATAAAATATTTTGAGCCTTATGAGGGCCTGAAGTGACTGAAGTCCATACAGTGATGAAGACATTCCTTCAAGAAGCTCAAATGGGACACTGCTGTGAAGATTTGATTAATCTGTCTATGGCTTGGACCTGATTCAGCAAAGTACTTTGATTTGAGCATGTGCTTAATTTTGTCTCATGGCAAATAGTAACATTCTTCAAGTTCCTACACGCTTTCCCAAGCAGAACTATGTACTGACATGGTTTAAGAAACAACATGGAGAGAAGTTAGGAAGTGTTCATGTAATAAAAGAAGATGAAGGATTTAAAATAAATGTGTCAAGTGGAGCAAAATTCTTACCAGCATTATGCATTTGCACCACAGGGGGAAAAACAAAAAGCCTTTCTGAAGGATATCATGGGTGCCTGTTTCTAGGAAATAATTTTAAATATGAGCTCATGGCTTGCAAGTTAACTGGCTTTAAATGGTAAATATTAGTGGCTATTAAACCATAAAAAGGGGGGTTTGTGCTACTAAAAGAGTTGGTTTCTCCTGTTAGGAAAATACTGGGTATAAGGGATACAGAACTATGTCTCCTTTCCTCTTCCCCTACACCTCATCTGTTTGTGATTTGAGGGAAGGAGGAGGGAGATCATAAAAGCTGTGTAAACTTCTGTGTTTCTGAAGCTGCTCAGTATTCATTTTCACCTGACTGAGAAGTAGTACTGTCCCAAAACATAATGTCCATCTACAGTACAGTTTAACTGAGGTTCAAGTCAGTATATGTTGAAAGAAAAATAAAATATAAAGGTGATTTTTGTTCAAATAGTTTGAGAACTGTGGCTTGGGTTACCTTGTTCTCGGATTTAAAGAAACAACTTGCAGTATGTCACCAATAGCTGAATTACTGCTATTACTGATGTGTCATGTTACTTCTCTCGCTTTGCCGCCAGGTGTTAGCGCCTGTTCCAGGCAATAAGGAAAATCACATGTCCTGGCCAGGTTCCCTTGCCAAAGATATGAAGCATCACGGGGAAATTATGAAAAACAAAACACAAATTATGAAAGGACTGATGACAGGAAGAACTCATCTTCACAATCCTACAATTGCAGCAGAGACTGACTTGTGTCAAATGTATGCCGAAAATAAGTAAGGACGGACCATCGTGTTACCTGTGCAACATGGGGGGGTGGGAAGGTGGCAAAAAAAGCATGCTGCTTTTGGTGATTTTTAGTCTCAGATATAAACTGGTAATAAATTGTATTAACTATAAAGTAGTTACATGCTTAATGTTCCAACTATAATATTCTTATTACTCCAATTTTTTTTTTTGAGCATTAAAGAGTGTTTTAAAGGATTTTCTGTGCAATTCAGATATTTTAACTACTAATTGCTCTGTCATATGAAAACATGAATTTCCAATAATTTATATTTTGGGTTTATTCATTTCAAAGGTAATTTGAATTGAATTCAATTGCAGTTAATTTCAGGCTGTCTGTAGAGTCACCCAAATTTGGAATTGTATGAAGTTCTGATTCCAGAGTACAAAAGAAGTTTATTCACTTGAATTACCTTTTAAACATTTCCAACAGATTGCACTTCTCTGTTGCCTTGAGTGCTTAATATGAACAGAATTCTAATCATAAGAGGCATCTTTTTTTTTCAGTGAGCTTGGTGTTAATCATAGAATCCTTTAGGTCAAAAGGGACCTCCAAGATCATCAAGTC
>NW_008605831.1:0-848 GCF_000691845.1 Merops nubicus
TTTGCTTGACAGAACTGGTTGTTGGCCTTATTTTTTTTATTTCTTTGGTTTTTTTTAAAAAAAAACTTTTGATTCGGTTCTAAGCGTCCCCTCTGCCCCATCCTTGGTTGGTTTTGTCATCCCCATCCTTGGTTGGTTTTGTCATGGACCAGTTGAGCTTGGTTTCTTTTTATTTTTGGGTTTTTTTTGGTTTGTTTTTCCCACCCCCCCTTGCCCTTCTATCCATTTTTACCGTGTCTGTGACATTTCCCTATGGATGAGTAAAGAGGGACTCCCACGTCCTGGTCTTTCTGGTGCATCTTTGGTTGTCACTGTGTGTTTTTCTACCTTCTCCCCCCTCCCTGCTCCGTCCCCCTAAGCAGGTAATGGTTGTCCCCGTGGGGTGAGCCCAGGTTGAGGAGGACCCACCCCTGTCTGGGGCTAAGGGACTGGCTCTGCTTGGTGCTGGCCGAGGGCGCTTGCTTGGGCTGGTGGCTCCCCGCGGGGCCGGGCACTGGTGGGCACCGGGCAGTGCCAGGATGCCAGTTGTTTGGAGCCCCCCGCCCGGCTCAGCCGTGGTCCCTCTGCTCTTTCTCTCCCTGCAGACAAGGACGAGTGCTCCAAGAACAACGGGGGCTGCCAGCACGAGTGCCTCAACTCCTTTGGCAGCTACGAGTGCCAGTGCCGCAGCGGCTTCGTGCTGCACGACAACAGGCACGACTGCAAGGAAGGTGGGTGCTGCCCCTGTGCCACCCCCAGAACGGGCACGGTGCACCCCCAGATCTGTGGAATCGTGGAATGGGTTGGGGTGGGAGAGAACTTTGAGGTTGTGGAGTCTAACTGTCACCCCAGCACGGCCAGGTCCCCAC
>NW_008605832.1:0-4958 GCF_000691845.1 Merops nubicus
AAATTATATCATATGATATGCTTATACATGGGCAGATATTTTCATAGTAGCCTGTCCTGAAGGTGGCTGTGCAAGTCTTAATTAAAATGTGTTGTTTCTTATGGATCAACTGCTGTTTAAATTCATGCTGATTTCAGTGAGGCTTGAATTTGGCACCACAAACAAACCCTACATTTTTATAATGAACTTTTCTTCTTTTCTGTCCCCAAAAGTATATAAAATCAGATTTTTCTCTATGGGAATGTTGTGATTTAAACTGACACAACTGAGTGACCTGGAGACAGGCTTATTGGGTAGATAAAAAATGCAGGGTTGGGTTGTTTGAACTGCATTAGCATCAGAATAGAAATGGCAGGGCGAGTTGGCTGAGCTGGCCATGCAGAACTGGGGAGGGTTGTTCTTTGGAAAGCCTCTGAGCTGGGAATTCTTTTTGGAGCCATATATAAATAAATCTGTGTCCTGAACAATTAATGAATACAGAAGTCTGGGCAACTTTAAGCTGTTTGGGATATTTAAAAAATAAACGTAGGGTGCTTTTGTTAGTGTTGTTCATTTCGATTTTTTCCTTTATCATTTCAGTTTCAAGGTTGGGCTTTTTTTTTGACTTTGTTTTTGATGAAAGATGTTGATGAGAATGTTTTTGCCAAGGCTTTTCTGTAAAGCTGCTGTTAACTCCCACATGAGTTTAAGCATGTGTTGCACCAAGATGCTGCCCCTGAAACTTTCCATCCTTTCAGAGAAGGATCAAGCAGGCTTTCAGACAGCTTAGTACTTCAAGTATCTCATCTCTGGAGTTGTCCTCTGGCTGCTTGTGCTGGTTACTCTGGGGATGCCAAGAAAATGATCTTGCAGGTATCCTACTGTAAATGAATATACAGATTTTCCAGGGGATCTCAGTGTGTTTTACAGACCAAAACTAACTAAAACTCACAACATTTACAGCAGGCAGATAAGCACGAACCACAGTAAGTAAGCTAAAACAGGGAGAGGTGAAGAGCTCAGCTTTCCCATGGTAGTGAACAGTGACAATTGTGTTGAATAGAGTTAGAAGTGCCTGTACCTCTGGCAGTGAGGCCACTGGTGACTTCGCTGGGAGGGCTGTTGTTTTGGAGATAGATTTTGTGGAGGGAGTTAATACTTGCAGTTTTGCATCCAGCACTTGTCTTTCAGAGATCGAATTAGTTCAGACGAGGTTGGATTTATAGCTGGAATTCTGTGCAGCTCTTTTCTATAAATCTAGAACATACATAAATCTATATAAATTGCAAGCAAGTTAACTATGAACAAGCTGTCTGTACTAAAACAAACCACACTACAGAATGATCTGCATTTGACTGTCTTCTCTCAGAGGCAGTACAGAGGTAGCTGAAGTTGCTTTGGATGATACTAAGATCTACTCCCTGTAAGCTGGAATGGTCTAAGAAACAGAGAAGCTGCAGTGTGATGATTGTTAGTTCAGATCCCCTAAACATTTCCTTGCTGGTGAATTCTTGATGAGTCTGAATAAGGAGCAGCATCTTGGAAGGTTGTGGAAATGTCCCTTTACTCTGCCAGACCTGAGTTTTTCTGAATTAGCCAGCTTTGGTTGGAATTGAAACTTCTAAGTATCATTGTGCACTAACCAGAAACTGTCTGACTGAGGTGCACCAGCTCTCACAGTACTAACAGGTTTTGACCATTGCTGGGCTTTGACTTCATTGGTGTAAGGTTTCTAGTAATTCTATCCCTGATGTGGCTTTTGAGATAAGGTTGATATTCTCAAGATTACTGCTGTGGTCACTGTTGGCCATAAACAAAAGAAAAACCACTGCCAGTGAAGTGGATGAGCTGGCAGTGCAGGAGAATGGCGTGGGAATGAGAAAGTTCACTGGCTTTACTGCTTCAAGTGCACAACTACTTCAAGTATAAGAGTACAAGACAATGCCTTTAGAAAAGTTTTAGCCAGTCTGGTCTCTTGTTTATGAAATTATAGAGGGGATTTAAAGAAAGCAATCTCGAGCGAGATCTAGGGAAGCATCAGATAATTATGGTACTATAAGCCAGATTTGCAGATACATTGATACAATGCAGAAATTGCCATTAGGGCATGCTGTACAACCGGGATATGTTGACAAAAGGAATAGTGAGAGAAAGCTATGGCCTTGATTTCTATAGCCTTTTAAGAAAACTTCTCAGGCATAGGAAAAGGTTAATTGGGTAAGATCAGTTATTGTGGTGTGCGAAAGTGAGCTTCAGAGCTTGAGAAGAGAAAGCAACAGACAAAGCAGTGAGGTGTTTCATGAGACAGAGCTGTTTGTGGTGGTGAGAAATTAGGATCCATGCAGATCTGGAAGAGAGGAGATGCAAGAAAAGTGAAAGAATTTACTGAAGTTGTGAATATTGTTTAATTGATGCAAGAGCCCCCCAAAGCAGTGTTGAGTGGAAAGAGAAGGGCAGACAAGTTGTCTTTGGATCTGCATACAGAAGCAATGAGAGTTACAATGGGAAAAGAGTGAATTTTGTGATATCTGGAGAGACAAGGCACAAAAGAGGAGCCAACATGAAGACGATGCAGCTTTTTTTACTAATTCAGCACAGTGCCTGAAAGCATCCAAAAAAGTGACAGAGTTGTATGACTGTATGTGCCGTTGGGCAGGAGCTGGCAGTGGAGTTATTCTAGCACTTGGCTATCTCTGCCTGAGGCCACACTGGAAATTCCATGTGTAGCTTAGGCTATCTGCTTATATAAAGGGTGTTACAGTCATGGAAAAGAATGAGCCAAAGGGAATGTAAAGGTCACAGAGAAAGATTACAGGGGCAACCGATGGAAGAAGCAGGGATGTTGAGGTATGTGCTCCTGTAAAGCTGTCAGACATACTGGAAGGGAGGAATACCAAAGTTCATCCACAAAGTGACAGGTTGAACCTGGCTGGAACTGCTTTATATGCATTGGCTGTTGGGTGGAATAAGCTGCCACAGGAATCATGAGAGTAAATGGACGCTGGCTGACATTGAGCCTAAAAAATAGGGATTTGGCGTGGTGCTAACACCAAAAAGCAGGAGTTAGTTTTGCATTGATTTCCTACCTGTCTTCCTAGAAAACATCCCTGCAAATGAGCTGTTGATCTTGAAGCATAAGCGTTAATTTCAAAATTAATTTTAATAATGTGGGCATAAGCTAGTTTGTGTTAGTGCTTGGTACTAAGGAAATGGATTTCAGACCAAGAGGCTCTGGAGAAGAACAAAGTTTCAGTATTTCTCCTATTGCATATTTCAGTTTGTAGAGAAGCTGGAGCAAAGGACAGTATCTCTGCTTCATTTGTTTCTGGTTATGCAGTGTAATTAATGCCCATCATTACAGATTTCTGAACAACTCTCATGAAGGTGAATACGGGCTAAGAGAAATCTGCAACTCTGCAGAGGAACTCTAACTAGATGCTAAGAAGGGGCTGTTCATACACAGCAGACAAAAGGGTCCTTTATGCAAAAGTAGCTTGTTAGCTTTTTGTTTTTAAGCTGTAGCATGTCTAAGCGATCAGGGTGTCACATGCTAATAAACTGGCCAGTCCCTCTGGAACAGACATTCTTGGTGGTGATTTAGAAGGTGCATTTATACAGTAGTCTCCAACTTCATTACAAGGCTGTTTCCTTGGATACTGAGCATTTTGCATATAATTACAAGAGGGATGTTAACAATGCTCGGTGGTTCTAATGGTTTTAATAAAGTTTTTCATATTACTTAGTGATTCTCTTTTTCCGTTAATTTCCTATATCAGAGAGGAAAAAGAAAAGGAAGTGATTTTTGTCAGCTAATTTGCACAACTTCTTTTGAGCCAAGAACAGGTTTTATTTCATAAAGTGTGGAAATCCTGCATGCTATTTGTGGAATTATATTGCTGAATGGGTTGTAAATAGGAGTTGAAGTGCTGCTATTCCTTGCAACATCAAATTCACACTGTTTGGGAACAGTCTTACAATAGTAAAGAAAAAGCTGTTTAAATGCTGGGCAGTAAACAAAATTTGTTATGGGTGTGAAAGCATTTAAATACTTCATGTGTCTGTTTAAGACTTGGGTATTTTGATAGCATTCAGTATGTTTCTCGAAGGTACTTTCTGGTCTTTACACACCATCTTGGTTGCCTCAACTCCGGCTGTTGTTTGACAAACAGTTTGAGCTGCCATGGACATGGAAGGGATCCCTCCCGCCTGCCCCCGGCACCCGCTCCTATCTCCCTCCCTCCCTTTTGTTCACAGGCATATTAACAACAGGGAAGCTCAATCCCCAGTGAGAATAACATCTACAAAAATTACAAATAAAAGAAAAAACAAAAAACAAAACAAAACAAAACGGGATGAGCCCAGGACAGCTGCTTTGGTGGCCGCGGTGGCTTATCCTGCTGCAGTGTGATCACCTAGCTGTGGCACGAAGGGACTGTGCCTGAGTATCATTTGGTTTAGCTGTGCAGTGTCTGCAGCTCTTGCAGGGAAGTTGGTAGGAGCGTCAGGCTGTGTGGCCAGGCTTGGATGGCGATGCACCACACGTTGTGGCCCGTCACTGATCCTGCACGGGAGCGTGCAGCTCTGTGGGTCTTCCCTCCATCCACGGCGTGCAGTGTGTCTGCTTCCTCCACTTGCTGACAAGGGGGCAATTTATATACACTGGAGGAATGTCTGTTCAGGAATCACAGTTTTACATGTCAAAAAAAAAAAAAGAAAAAAGAATACTTTCATGTATTTGAAGAGCTCATGGGACCTTAGGATATCCCCTAGAAACACAGCAGCAAGGATTTGAACTCTGAAATGGCTGTAGCTGTCACAGGCTGTGTAGTTACATGAGGTGTGAGGGCAGCTGGGCGTGCTGAACTGGGCTGGACGTGTGTGTGTGCACACCCCTCGTACTAGAAACGTTTTCACACAAAGGGGTTTTTAAGTTTAAACCATTGGTTTTTTTTTCTTTAGAAGTACTTTATGTTCCTGCT
>NW_008605832.1:4989-9864 GCF_000691845.1 Merops nubicus
GATACATTTGCTTCAAGGAAACAATATATTATATAGTTCATTTAATAAAATAAAATCGGTTTCGAAAAGCTGCAGAGTACAGAACTTAGTACAGTAGGAGTTGAACATAAATTCTAGGGATACATGTGTGATGGTTCTTTTACAATACACTCAATTTTCTTGCAGTCCGTGTAGTGGTTTTCATATGACAGAAGCTATTGAGAACCTTTTGTTATAAAAGTGGTATAGAAATATATTATAGCCACAGACATTCTCTCCTTATCCATAATAGCTTCACGGGCAAGACATGCTTCTTTTTTCCCACTTACATACGGATTTGTAATTTTGCTAGCTTTGTTTCTGTAAGCTGATGCATTACTATTTCATAACTTATTTTTTTTATGCTGTGTACTTTCATCTTACCATCTTAAAAATACAGAGGAAACAGATAGTGGAGCTTCAAATCAGGAGAAGTTATTTATTCCTGATGACTTTGATCTTATACTTGATGCTCTTTGGCACAGCTTTTTTTTTTTTTTTTTTTTACTTTTCTGGATATTTGCTGCAGTCAAATTGAAATGGCAGCTGACTTTCAATCAGTGCATAGGGGTGCTTGAGGAACAAGAACTATGTTCAAGTAGCCCCTTGCTATGTGAAGCTTCATTAAAGGTTAAGGTGTAAAGTTGCTCAGCAGTGAACCTCACTGGGCATGAGCTAATAGTTATTATTTAGGTTGGAGTCTTTTTATTTCATGTGAGCAGCTTTCCTCATCTTTTGCCAGAAGAAAAAAGTTGGTAAAATAAGCATGTGGCTTGGAGCCACGTAATGTGAGTATGTGAGTTTGCTTCTGCAGGGTGCTGTAGGAGGAACATCCACATGCCTTTGTGCAGGGGCTGTCCCTGGGAGCTGCTCGCCAGCACGACACCTTTGGCATGGGGCAGGAGCACTGGAGAAGCTTGGCACAGCCACAGTGGGGTTTTGGAGATGCAGAGGGGTCTCTGAGAGGATGATATGGGTTCGTCAGCGCCACTACTCGCACTCCCCTTCTGGTGCACAAACAAAAGACGTGGAGCCAGCAGCTGGTTGTGTTTCCAGAATGTGAGATCAGCAACCCGGGGAGGGACCTGCCCCGTTTGCACTGGTGGACATTAAGTTGCATATTCAGTATCATATGCTGAGAGGTGTCCATGTTTGCCAGCAGTTTCTCTGCTTGTCAGAGTGTTTGAGGGATGGAGTGGCTCCCACTGGCGACATTTGTCTGCTGGGGCTGCAGGGAGCTGGTGTGGTAGCACCACTCCCAGCAAGCCAGGAGAAGTCCAGACCAAGGATGCTGGCGGCAAACTGAGGTGAGACATGATGAAAGCACAGTCAGAGAGACTGAGCCTGACCCTGCCTCATGTGTTTAGGTGCTTTACCACAATCAGTGCGTGGTTTGCATGTGGGGTTTGCTTTCTGTCCAGAGTGTGAAAATACAGGCTTTGTAACTTGGCCTTGGGTTGCAGATGATCCGGACTCCAGAAGAGCAAATGGAGAAGGGTGAGGCATTAAGAGATGCGCCTGCTCTTCCTAGTGACTGCTGCTTTCAACAACATAATGCAATCTTGACACTGTTGTTGTTACTGCTATTTTAACCCATGCCTAACTGGTCTCCATTTTATGATCAGTGTCTCCAATTAACTTTTCAAAATCTAGCTGTAATTTTGAAGACTGAACACAAATTCCTGAACTGTGAATAAATGACGAGTTTTGAATGGTAGCCACTGCACTGGTGGTGAGAAGCATAACTGTATGACCCCCTGTTCTGGAAATTTAGGCTACTAATGCTGGTGAGCATTGCTTTGTAGGAAAACCTTTGTGCCCTAAATCTGGCAGGTACAAAGGGCTGGCACAGCAAGGCAGGGAGAGCTGGCAGCTGAAGTACGTGGAGGGCGTCTCCTACATGGCCTGGAGCAAGTTGCTTGAGCTGTTGTGCCTTTTCCTAACCTGGCACTGGGCTGTGTATGCACTTGCCTGCTGTTCAGATGTGCCTGGAAATGAGGGAACTGGAGGGCAGTGGTGTACAGTTTGCAGCTGAAGCTTTTCTGCCAGTGGATGTGCGTGCTCAAGGGAAGTCCTGTATCTGTAGGGATTTCAGGAGGTCAGTAGTAGTCTGCTGTGGAGCTGTTACCGCTTCCCAGCGTGGCTGGTGGTGAGGCTTTCCATGCAGTCTGGGCTGCTGTGCTTGTTTAAAATACCTTTCTTGGAGAAAGGGCAGGTTGTAGCTCTGTGAGGCTGTTCTCCCTAGTTTTCCATTCAGGATTCCTGTAGATATTTGAGGCAACATGCTTCCCCCAAGGGAAGCATGGAGCTCTGTTGGTGAAGAGGGCTAAAAAAACACTTTACTTTTTGTTTTTTACTTTAAATTTTATATGATTTTGATAAATGACAGGCTCATAAATGATCCTCTTTCTGAGGTTCTGCCTCTAATGCCAGAACTTTAAAAGGCACTTTTCCAAGGTGGTTATTGAAGCTCTGTATGAAGAGATACCTCATTTAATCCAGCATATGCTGATTGCCATGAAGATATTTTCAACAGATACTGTGCAGTAGTGTCTGTCATTTTCTAGACCATAAATAACTGCTGGACTGTAGATGACTGTGGCTAATGGATGCTTTATGGGTAACCTCTTTTCTGGCACAGAAGTAATGGGTGGTTTGTTCCTCCAGTTGAAATCCTGATGTGTTTTGATGTTTCTAATTTACAGTTTTAGCGCTGTTCCTGATACTGTTCAGTGTTCTGGGAATGGTCTTTAAACTTGGTGTTTATTTTGGAGTGCTAGTTTTCCAGCAAACAAATACGTAATTAGCAATTAATGATTTTGCTGTAAATAAAAAAAAGTGAACAGTTCAGCTTTAAATAGTGAACTCTGCTCTGTGCAGTTTCTAATTGGGCTGTGCCTGCAAAGTTGGACCTTTCCAAACATGCAACAGGCTTTGAGGGACTCCCAGCTGCAGCAGCTGAACCCGCCAAGCTGGAAAGCTGGAGGTGTAGTGGTTTGAGTTAACATCTGGTTAGCTAAATAGTGGTGATCATCTCAAATATCTATGCATGTGCTGACCAGTGGAAGGGGGCAGAAGTGTGCGTGGTTTCAGTGTGAGTCACTTGTTTGAATTCTGTAGGAGTTTCAATGTGCAAAAGACTTGTGGTGCTGTGTCTTTTGGTGGCTGTTTCCTGGGATGAGGGTCCCTGGTGGAGGTGGTAGCATAGGTTCTCCTGGACAGCCACCACAGATCTGTTTGAGCATCACCACCACTCCCTTGTGTGTGTTGAAAGTAGAATGTTGTAATATCCTACTCAAAATAATTAGATTCAGCACTTTGTATGGATTCAGGTATTTCTGATGCAGAGAGGAGATCAAGGCCGGCTTGGATGGAAATCTTACTTCCTTGAAGTGACTGGGACTTAACATGTGGACTGGAAAGGAAATTTCTGAGTTTTTGTTGGAGCTTTGTTCAGTTTAAGGCTGACTCCATCTACTTTTCCATTTCCAACATGATGTCTATGGAGTGGATTCCACTGAGAGAAACTCAGTGATGTATTTGACCTGATGTATCTGTGCATTGCTTCTTACTTAGGCAGGTTAAACAATTTCCATGGCCTGAGCTGGATGTAATTTTAAAAAATAATGGCAATAGCCCTTTCTTTAAATGCTGCCTGTTTGAACAAATGGCAACCTTCAACCTTTCTGGTTTTTTTTTGCACAGGAGGATTTAGAAAGCAGCCACTGGATTTATCGGTGGTAGTTTTTTTTTTGTTTTGTTTTGTTTTGTTTTGTTTTTTTTTGGTTTTTAATTGTCAGAAGTTGTGGACTTAGGGTTGGTCCAAGTTTTCAGGGGGCACGTCAGCAGGAGGCCATTGTTTTGGGTGTTGCCTTTCAAAAAAGTGGCTGCTCTGCAGTGCTTGGAAGTTAGACCCGTGCAGACATCCCTAGCTGGTTGTGATAAGTGGGTTGCTCTAGAAGCAGAAGCAGCTCTGCGTTATGCCTGTGGCACATAGGCAGGTGACAACACCCTGAAGATTCCTGCCTATTGAAAGAGACATGTTCACTGCTAAATCTAGGTTTCGTTCTCAAATCTCAACCTTGTTGAGAATCTCAGTCAAAATGTTTGCTCCTTGCACTTTGAGCATGATCACTCTCTGTTGTGTGTGTCACAGCCATCTCCAAGAGAAATGGCATTGCAAAACCACTAATCCAATTCCTAGCCTCAAGAAAGAATTTTTTTTCTTTAGTTTTTCCTCTAGAATCATAAGATTTAGATTTTTCTCAAGTGGTTGTTGTGTTTAACTGTGATTTTATTTTTCTTAATGGCACCTGGATGCATCCATATGTCATCTTCTGAGACTTCCTCCCGGTTTGCTCAGGAAATGCTGTTTTTTCAGATCACTTTGAGTGTTGCTTGTGCATGGCCCAGGCAACATCAGGTTATGGTAGAAACTGGAACAACCCTGGCTGAATGCTTGGCCAACAAGCCTGGTGTGCTGTGGGCAAGAACATGCCTCTGCCTCTGTGCATGGTAAATGGGACTGTGCTGGTTAGGGGAACATGTCCCTCAGTGCTGCTCACCAGCCCTCTCAGCTCACCTCACCTCACTTACCAGGTCCCATGCTCTGTCTCTGCTCGTCTCTCCTGACTGCCCCTTCTTGTTCCTAGTGAAGAGTCCATACCTACCTCTTCTGCACTGACTGCAGGAAGTAACACTGCTCCATAACCTCTCTGTCATTCAGCAAATAATTTTTGGACAAACCTGGAACTGGGCTTATCCCAAGGTCTGATGTGAAGTGAAATGCTTTATCCCACAGTCCCTTTGTAAAATCCTTACTGGACTGTCATTATTTTAGAATCATAGAATCCTTTA
>NW_008605833.1:0-8006 GCF_000691845.1 Merops nubicus
CGGGCCGGTAACGTGGTGTCTAAAGGCTGGCCGCAGATGGCGTGGCGTCTCTTGGCGATCATCACGTTCTCTCTTACAGAACATGAGTGTTTGGATTAAATAGCGGTATTTTATTTGTAGGCTTTTAGCTCTATAGTTTCTCGATTTCTGTTCTCATATTTGTTGACTGGTATCTGGAATCTGAGAGAGGTCTTCACCCTGATTCATTCTGGAGTTGCATACCTCTTTGATAAACTGGGAAGCCAGCAATGTGCCAACCAACCTCACCAAGAAATTGGTTTAACTTAAAAAAAAAAAAATCACTTTTTATCAACTGTTTATTCACTATCTCTGCATATGTTTGTAATTTGCAGTGTATTATGTTTAATTGGTTTTTTATGTTCCTTTAAAGTACAATAAAGAATGTTTGGAGTTCAGGTTTTTTATTTCTTACTACCTTTTATGGGCATATAATTTTCTTGAGATGCTTTGTCATAGTTTTGTGAGGCATGTTTCTCAAGTTATTACTTGCTTCTGTGGGCACACAGGGTAATGCTGGAATACACCAGAAAACAAGAATTACTAAAATGGGAGTGTATGTGTAACGTGATGCGTGTGTTAGGCTGTGTCAGTGGCTGAATTCACAGCTGCATCTCACAGAAGTGCATGTGGGATGCTTCAGCCCTTCAGCTTAAAGGGTCTCAAACAGTAATTGGAGGACTTGATAGAGACTTAATATGTAGAAAGTTAAAAGTGTTAGTTTTATCAAAATATGATCCAATAAATCTGACTTCAGAGCACCTTCTCTCAGTTTTTAGATGTGGCAGCTTCATGGTACAAGATGCTGGTTCAGTGTGAACTCACTTGGCTGCCTCAAAGCTGTGCAGGTAACTTTGTCCAAGTCACTTCAAACAGAAGTGCTGCATTACCAGAAGTTCTGTGGTTATTTTTTTTATATATATATATACACACATTTCTCAGCATACCTTAGAAAGCTAACTTAACAAGGATAACTTGGTCTGGGTAAACTGGTTTTGAGGGGGAGTTATGGAGATTGGAGTCTTAAGTTTGAGAGCTGGGAAGGAGGCAGTGAGTTATGCAAAGTAATCGATACAGAGGAAAGTATATTTAAAGCTTCTCTTTTAATGTTTGTTCTCTCTGACCTTCCTGAATTGTTAACCTGTGGACACAGTGCAGTGGGGAATTCAGAACTGATACACCACACAGTGGAAAGATTCATTACAGGAGGATGTTAGTCAAAACACAGTAGTCTTTCTATTCAATAACAACTCACTCTATTCTGTTAATGTTGAGACATTGACTAACTTCTGTTTCAGAGTTGATTGATCCTGCTGGTGGTAGGAGGAGAATTCAATGAGAACTGCAGACCTATATTGCCTGCTGTGTTGGTAACCATTCAGGCATGGGCTCATTGCAGTTGGACACTTGAGATGTGTTCCAGAGCCACCTAAATTGACCCAAGTTGAACTGTTGCACTGTTCTGCTCTTATCACACAGTTATGCCACCACTAGTGCCAACATGACTGCAAAGTAAACTGGATTGGATAATTAGTCTGGCTGTGGGAGAGGAAAAAAAAGAAAACCACAAAAACAAAACCACAAATTCAGTTTCTTGACCGGATCCTCCTCTCATCCACCAGTAGAAGGGCAAGAGTAGGAGCATGCAGCTGCCATGCAGGGAGGGGGTATTCTTTGCACTTGAGCTGGCCACCATGGTGCCTGCACCCTTATATTTTTGGTTTTACGTTTTATTCAATCTAAGGGTGGTAGTCATCTGTCAAAAAGGAAGTTTAGGAAAGATGTTTTGTTTCTTTCCATCTTCACATGTATGTAATAGATGTTGCTCCTTCTGGTTGTCAAATTTTTATTCCTTTTTCTTTTAATAAGTGAAACTTTGGAGGAGTTAGTTTTTTCACATCAGTAATATTCAATTAGTGGATATCTGATTTCTTGTGTAATTCTGCACAGTGAAAAATGTTGGCAGGGAAACTGCCAATTTTGTACTATTATATAAAATGATAGCTTGTTTTTCAAGCATTAGAGATGTCATTTGTGACTCATCTTTACAGAGTAGCAGATACTGAAAGCAGAGAGTTGTGAATACAAGCATTAATTCTGTTTCAATATTGATGTCAAGCAGGCTTGTTAACTTACAGATTGAAATAAGATTAATATAATTTACATTACACTTGACCTTCCAGAGAGGAAATTGAAGTGGTGACATGGCAGTCTTCAGTTCTGACATTGCTCCTATAAAACTACCTCTGAAACTAATATGTAGTCAAGTTAGAATTGAGTCTGGTTACCAAAGATAACGCGTTTCCCCAGGAAGAAGATCTCTGAGGAAATGTGGTCTGGTACTAGGTGTTACAGTTCCTGAAGATGCAAAGTGGCACTGCTGCTCAAGTGCTCAAGACAGACGTCTCCACTTCATCATACCCCATGTTATCTGACTGCATGTTAGGCTCTTCAGATGATGGATGGAGTCCCCTCCCATGGGCAGATTGTTCCACCTCTTGTTGCTGGTTATACAGAGGACTCAAGCAATCACTTTATGCTTGTAAACTGAAGCTGTGCGGCAAAGGGTAGAGGCATTTTGCTTTTGCCAGGGTCGTCAGAGATGCACCAACTGGGTGGCCGGTGCGGCATGTTAGAGGTGTGCAAGTTGCTTCAGGTGTTCAGTATAAAATCTTAAACTAAAGTAAGGGGCAGTTTGATGATGACAGCAGCCAGTAGAGTTGGTTTGAGTAGGTAATCTGGATGCAAGTGCATGTATTTTGGATGTCAGTAATCTGTTCAGTTTGTAAATGGTGGAGTTGATTTAATAAGCCTTCTAAACAGTGAGTGTATTCATGTTGTTGCTGAAACTGCTTTTACTCAATGTGCAGAAAGCATCTGTAATGCCATACCTGGGAGTTGTGTGAAAATGTGGCAATTGGTGAGAATGAGTGTGTCTGTAGACAAAGTGATGAGTAGGTGCTGTTGTGTTTTATTGGTGTAAATTCTTTTCATTTTTACTTAGTGACTGTCCTGAAATGTGATAACCACAGACTTGATGTAATTAATATTTTCAGTAAGTATTCATCTTATCGCTTGTTATTGCTTAACATGCATTAAAATTCCTGTGTTCACTCAAAGAAAATTAATGAAGGGGATACAAGCAAATTAGTTAACTTTTATAAAAATATTTTTTACACTGAGATCTCTCCTAGGTAATGCGTTGGCAGCTTTAAAAATTGTTTAATTAACCTGTATCAAAATCATAAAGGTTTCAAATGCAGGCTTCTGAACAAACTGAAAGATGGGCTAATCCTAGTTTGCTTTGTTTTTCAGGCTTTGGAAAGGATGCGTCCTTACCTGTGTGATAAAATCATAGCTGAGAGACACTTTGATTACCTGCGTTCAAAGAAAATACTCACTCGAGAGGACACAGAAGAAATTTCTTCTCGATCTTCCAGTAGGAAAAAAACTGGGAAGTTATTGGACTACTTAGCAGAAAACCCAAGGGGACTAGATACTTTGATTGAATCTATCAGACGGGAAAGAACACAAAACTTCCTGTTAGAAAAGATAACTGATGTAGTGTTGAAAGTCAAAAATGAAAAACTTGAAGCTCTCAAAGGTGAGATGTTTACAATACTGTTTTGTAAGACACAAGTTTTATTTTGTGGGTCTGCAAAATTATACTCCAGCAATTCTTTTAATTATATTTATTTGTACAGGTTATTTTTTTTTTGGTTCCTCTAGTGTTTGAGCCAACATTCCAACATTCTGCGACATGGAAATGTTACCGGTTTTGGTTTAAGATCCTAGTGCACGTATCCTGGCTTTGCCATTTTACTACCTGAACATATCATAAATAATAAATTGAAAAAAAACCCTATCATATCTCGTTATGATGGATAAATCTGTCTTCAGGTTTCAGTTTTGCTTTCTATGAGATTCTAATTCAGAATTCAAAATAGGTGGTTATCTTGCATCTTGCATTTCTCTTGAAGCTGTTTGCTGCAGTAGCAGGATGCTTTGGTTTTGTTAAACTTGGCACCTGAGTGGAAGATAAGCCAGCAAATGCAGCCTGAGGGGACTTCTGCTGTGTGCCCTCAGTGCCCAGACTTAAAATGAGACACTGTAAATGTATGTGTGTGTTGTTTCACACAGGCAAAGAGGTTTTGTTAATGCACACAGCTTGAAGTGACTATATGTACTCATATTTTAAGGCAGATAAGGAAAGTATAAGCCTTCTAAAGCAAAAAACTTACTTCCCTTTCCACACCCATGAAAAGAAATAAAGAAGGAAGAAGTACATTTTAACACTAGAGGTGAAAGGTGTGAAGTTTCTTGGGGCTTCAGGTAAAACAGTCTACAAATACAGTCAAATTTGGACAAGCTTTTAAAAGTTTGAAGAACACAGCTATGAGAAGATGGGTTGTCCAAAGGGCTAAAGTGTCTTCCTAAAATGAAGCTTAAATTATGGTGCATCTTTTTGTCAAATAGCAGCTGATACAGAGATACAGACAAATCATTCATGTCAGCCTAGATAACCTGCATGCATGTTTTAATTTGTCATGAATACTGTCATGGGTGAGACGAAGAGGTTAGTCTGTTTAAGATTGTCACAGATTGTCAAAGATCAGTTGTCTGTAGTTTTAAACAGATTAACCTCTTTGTCTCACCCATGACAATCATCTAAGGCTGTAATTGAACCTAGTCTCCGTTCTTTGTCCTAGGTCTAAGCTGCAGCACCTGTATGACCTCACTGTACGGAGGAACGAATAATCTCTCTAGGTCGTATTCTGATGAATCTAATTTTTTTGACAAAACAAAAGACAGAGAGTCTACGCAGATACATCACCCAGAAGAAGACTGTAGCACCGCTGCGTTTGTGTCTGCTGTCTCCCTCCACTCCATGAACGTGCCGATGGTGGAGCTGGGCAGCACAGAGAGCGCCGTTTTCTCAGCCGCCCTCCCAGGGCCTGGGGACCCCGGCGCGCCCCCTCTGCCCCCAGAGCTCCAGCCAGAGCAGCAGGAGCCGTGCACCAGCTCCAGTGACAATTGCTTTTTGCCTTTAAGGTCACGTTCTCTTCAACCACAGTGAACAAAGTGACTTTTGTCTCTTCATCCAGATGGTACTGAAACTGTGTGTGATGTCTCAGAAAGGTTAGAAAAACATTCTCAAACGGTTAACTAGAAAAATCAGAGGAAACAATCTGTGCCGTTTGCTGATTTTAAGGAGTAATTTTTTCCTTTTTTGTAATTGGACGACTCTGCAGCTGCTTGATATTATGATCTTTATGGAGCTTTTTTCAAAAGATCATGGTATTATACCAGCAAATACCATTTTTTAAACCACAGTGTTTAAGATTTCCCATTTAGCTGCCAATATTTAAGCTGAAGTTTTGGAACAAATGGGGGCTTTTTTCTTCCTACAGAAATTAACAAATCTGCTTTTCTTAATGTTACTGTGATATTGGAAAAGGTGGTTTGGAGAAGTTTTGAGTATTGACAAAGAATTTTCTGAACTAAAAGCTTAAGCTTACTTACCAAAAAGCTTAAACTCATTTGCCAAATTAGATGTTTCTCTGTAGGATAAATTCTGCCCTCTACGTATGTGTATGCAGCTTCATTTGAAGAACCAAACAAACTGGAATCAGGCCAAATCTGTAGCTATGCTTCTTTGCAAGACATCTCTTAATTTGCTGAACTCTGTCCTACCAGTAAATCAAAAGGCACTTGGTGTCACAGGGATCTGAGTTAGCAAATATGCTTCTGTAAGTCTTAGCATATTATTCTTGTATGTTAGAGATTTCTGATTTGAGATGCACTTTAAATTCTTACTAGTACTGGAAAAGGAATGTAAACTGCTGTAACAGCATCATGTGGGCTGTAAGAAAATGTTGTATAATGCTATTAAAGACCAAAGCTTGTATGTTTTGTCCCAGTGGGTGAGTAGAGGAGTCCTGTAGCAAGAACGTATCCACACCTGAAGGACTCCAACTGTTGCACTGCAGATACCTACTCTTCAAAGCAGATGGTCAGGTTTACATTTCAAATTGTTATAGATTCAAATGCATTTTAAACTATTTCAACATGGGAAGGTTCTCATTTCTTCACACAGTGTAACATGTATCCCTCTCATACTCTTGAGTTGTAATAACTTTTTATGAAATTGACCTCTAATCACTTTACAATTACCACTCTTACTAGGGAATGTGTACAGTTGTGTTCTGCAGTACAACACTTGAAAGTGACAGGAAGTTTTCAGTATATCAAAGGGTAGGTTTGTATTTAAGGCTTTAAATTATTTTGGCTCTCATACAATGCCATAGCCATGTAAAAGCCTTTCACATTCAAACCCAGGTACTGTTCCTGAACTGTGTTCTCCTTTTGTGGGGACAGCCCATCTGCAGGACTCGAGTGTAGGTTTGTTTTTTTTTTTTTTTTTCCCTGTGGTTTTGGGCATAGGATAAAATAAACTGCAATGTTCAACTACACTCAATACTTGGTATATGAATAGCTTACATTCAATATGGATGTGGGTTTTTGTTTAGTGTTTATAAAAAAACCTTGGTTTTCTTGTATACTTCTAAGGTCATAAACTGTAAGGAGGGTGAAAATGCTTTTCAAAAAAACTATTTGGTGCACAGGGCACTCTGGAAGTTAAGTGCCTAAATATGCAAGCAAAATTCTGCTCTCTAACATGAAATCAAAGGGGGGTTTGAATCCCTCTCTTCCATTAACTTGAACTGTAGTTGTGCACACTCAGGATGTCTGAAAATGGGTTTGTCAGAGTGCTGATGGTGTAACCACTTAAAGAGCTGGTTTGGGTCCCTTCTAGGATTCTTGTAAATGGAGGAGAGGGAGCAAGCTTGGCCTTATGTGAAGAAGAGCGTGAGCTCAGGAGCTGGGTCTGAAGGCACGGGGCAGCCTGCAGGGAGCTGCTGGCCCCCGCATCGGGGCCTGTGCACCTGGGACTTCACATGAATGTATTATCTTACCAAATGTTTATAACGTGCATTTTTTAAATTTTGGAAATATTTTTTCATCGCAACTTTTGCAATAAATTCTTTTGTACAACCGCTTGCTTCCCTGTCTGCCTGTCTGATCGTTGACATACAGGTTCTAGGAGGAGTTCATGCCAGTGTGTGGGTTTGTGTGTGTGGGAGGCTGTTCTGTTCTTACGGAGGTGTGTTTCTGGTGGAAAGACTGACTGTGAAACGTGTGCCTGCAGGACTGCACGCGGCAGAGCAGAGGAGCAGCAGATGGGGAAGACATGCACATGACAGTAAGACCTTGGCCGCTTAAGTCCACTTTTCTGTGGCTCACAACTACCATTGCTAACCTGATTCTGACTTTCTTTTCAAATGACTCATTGTCTTAAAGATGGGAGGCATTTCCTCCAGCCATGCATAGATTGACTTCATTCTTCAATTAAGATTTTTATGTTTTAATAGAGGAGGAGAAAAAAAACCTTTGGAGTGCTGAGATGCAGAGCCAAAAAGAATCTGCCAGTGTCACAGGGACTGTGGTGACTGACTTCAGCAGTTATTTTCCCTGTACTCTGTGGAGTTTCTTCTAAAATTATTATAGTATTGGTTATGAGAGATCAGCTGGACCCAGTTTAGTAACTTTGTAATAAAGGAATTGATCATATTATAACCAGAGCCCCCTGTCCTGCTTCCTTGGTAGTCTAAGTGACCTGAACGATAGTAAGCATTTTAGCTGATGCAAAAATAGATACATGGGCCTTGTTGACAAAAATCTAGTACAAACTTTTTGTAACAGATACGAAAAATCTGCTTGGGTGGGGATAGCCTCCACGACGAATGCTTTAAGCTGTGCCTGGACAGGCAGCGTTGAAGGCTTTGTCTGCCGCGCGTTAGCCAGTGCTTGAAGGTGAAGGACACCGCGTGTTCTCTCTGCGGGGGCCCGCAGGTGTGCAAAAGGAGAAACAGAACTCGCCTCGGTTCCGCGTCTGATTTCTGTGTGTGTGTGTGTGCGTGGCCAGC
>NW_008605834.1:0-2367 GCF_000691845.1 Merops nubicus
CTGGGGTGCAGGGAGCACACACAGGGTGCACCCCAGTCTCCAGCCCCACGAGGCTGGGGTGCAGGATTGCACCCAGCCCCAGCGCTTCCACCCCCCACGCTCGGTGGCCCCCGGTTAAATTTTAACCTCGGGCTCGGGGAGATCTCTGGCCCCAGGGTCAAATTCCAGCTCAGCTCCAACCTCACCCCCACCCCAGGTCCCACCGTCTCCTCCCCCAGCCGTTGGCAGAAGACCCAAAAACTCCACCCTACCTCCTTCCTACCTGCCCTGAAACCCTCCTTGAAGGGCTCTCAACCCTCCAAGGGTGCTCCTGCCTCAGTTTCCCCAGCAGCCAACGACCCCCCCCCGGTGACCCCTCCAGTCCCTGCACGCCGGGGCACGTTCCATCCCACCAAAAAAAGGTCACAAATACCCTCGACCCTGGCAAAACATCACTTTTCCTTCATTATTTTATGATTTTAGTCGTTAATTGAAGGATTCTCTGCTGTCCTGGGGCAGAGCTGGTGGAGAGCATGGAAAGCTCCACGCTCAGCACCCTCACTGTTAATGAATAATCCCTTTGGGGGGGTTTTTTGGGGAGGTTTTGATGACTTTTGCTCATCCTTTGGACCCGGAGCTGGCAGCTGAGCAACCAGGGAGGTGTCTGACCCCCAACCAAGTGGCCCCTTGGGTGTCTGGCCGGGCTGGGAGGAGTGATTCATTAATCTGCTGCATTAATTAGCCAGGAAAACATCAGCAGGGCTTCGAGGTGGTCAAGGAGCTTGGAAGGTAGAGGTGAAGACCCGTGGAAAAAGCTGCTGGGAGGTCCTTCCGAGGCTGCCCAGCTCCTGCTCTGTAATTAAGCAGCAATTTACTCCCTTGATTGGTGATTGTGCTGCCAAGGTTGGGTCTGGGAGCATCTCCTGGCCGTGAGAAGGCATCTGCCCATCGTGGTGGTTCTCAACCCCCTTGGAGCTGGGAGCTGGGCTCCCAGAGGTCACCTTGCCCATTTGCTGGCTCAGAAAACTCGTTATCATCATCCCCTCTCGTTAATTAAGGCACCAGGGAGGGTTTGCTTATCACCAAAGCCCAGCTGTGGAGCTCCTGCCAACCTCTGCTCCTCACCCCATCCTTCAGAGGAGACCCAGCCCATGGTTGGGTCCTGTCCCCTCCCTCTGCTCCCCGTGGGGTGCTGGAGAGGTTTTGGGGGGTGAGATTTTGGAGCCTGGCCTCTGCAGGGATTGAAGACCCCCCTCCCCAGCACCCCTTTTGCAGGGAGGCTGTTGCAGGACCCCCTTTGGGAAGGTCCCCCCCAAACCTGGCAGGACCTTTTCCCCGTTCCCACCTTCAACCCAGCTTGCACAGGGCTGGTTCAGAGGGGCTGGGGACCCTCTGTAGGGTGAGAACCCCCAAAAGGGAAGCGAATTTTCCCTCCTCCCTTCCCATTCCTCAATTTGCAGCCTCCCCGGAGGACGTTGGGGACCCCCCCAGGTTCAAAGCCGTGGCCAGATCCTGCTCAGCCCCCTCCTGGAGGGAAGGGCTCAGCCCCTCTCCTCCCCCAAGGAATTGGGCAAATCCCAAGGGAAGGGCTGTTATTCATTATCCTTCCAGCTTGGGGAGAAGCTCCTTGTTGACCTACAGGGCAGGAAGGAGCTCGACCAGCTTTGGACCAGCTAGAATCCTGCCCCACCAGCTTTGGACCAGCCAGGATCCTGCCCCACCAGCCTTTGGACCAGCCAGGATTGTCCCCTGAGCCCTGTGCTGGAGCAGCCAAGAGTCCTGCTCCCTTCAGCAGCATCTCCCCGAGGGGCTGACAGGATGGTAAGGAAAATCCCATGGGAATTCCTCCCGTTTTGGAGTGGGAAGGGTGGTCCGGGCAGCCTGGAGCTTGGTGGGGGGTGGATGGGACCCTGTGGTTTCCTTCCCAACTTGGATTTAAGAACCAACATCACCGTGATCAGGAGTCAGAAAGAGGTCTGGGGCTCCCTTCAGCAGCATCTCCCCGAGGGGCTGACAGGATGGTAAGGAAAATCCCATGGGAATTCCTCCCGTTTTGGAGTGGGAAGGGTGGTCCGGGCAGCCTGGAGCTTGGTGGGGGGTGGATGGGACCCTGTGGTTTCCTTCCCAACTTGGATTTAAGAACCAACATCACCGTGATCAGGAGTCAGAAAGAGGTCTGGGGAAAGAAAGAGGGAAGAGGAGCCAAGAGATTCCCTGGATGAATCCCAGCAGGCTCTGGCTGCTCACCAGGAGCCTTTTCTAACCTGTGGGGCTTCCCTTGCCTCCTTTTTATTCTTTTTTGGGCTTTTTTTCCCCCATTTTTTCCCCTCTCTCTCCCTCTGTCCCCTGGCTCGCAGCCCAGCTCCGGGTTTTAACCTGGAAGGGGGG
>NW_008605835.1:0-656 GCF_000691845.1 Merops nubicus
CATTTAAGGATACCATACGTCCCAGGTTATTAATTATAAAACATAATTAAAGTAAAACTGCAGAACGTCAACATATTAAATTTAAAAGCTAATATTAAAATAGAGTTAATATTTAATAAGGTAGCCGAGCGTTACAAAGCTGTACGCCGATATTCTATATTTAACTGTATAAAACCAGGAGAGTTTTCCCAAAGAAAAATGTATTGTTTAGCTGATTATCAAAGACTCTGTGATATATTATCCATTTCACAAAAATAATATAGATATCTTTTTAAATATAGTAATAAAAACATACTAGCGCCTTTTAAATATACTATTACTTACCACCCCTTTTCATATTGTACTATCACAGACACTTTGGAATTGGTTTAAAAGCACATCATTCATTATTCAAAGCTCATCTTTGCATATTATTCCAGCTCGAGTCTGCCAGGCTCCCTGTGAAATCGTTCACAAAATTGATAACAGCAGACACACACGCAATAAAAAGATAGCCTTGGGCAGCCCGAGTTCCCATTATGCAGATCAAGCTGCAATTTTCTCTAACAAAGCCTGCCCTGATTCAGGACTGGGTGTCACTTTATTTATTTATTTATCCTCCCCACGGTTGCCTCTGTTTTTTTTCTCCTTCCCCTTTTTCCCCTCTCTTTTTCTGC
>NW_008605836.1:0-590 GCF_000691845.1 Merops nubicus
CAGCATCCCCAAAGGGGTACCCCGCTGCAAGCACCCCGGCACAGGGTGCATTGACACGAGCACCCCAATACGGGCACCCTGCCATGGGCATCCCGGCACAGGCACCCCAAAATCGGCACCTCAATATGGGTACCCGGGTGTGGGGCACTCCAGCACGGGCATTGCAAAATGGGAACCCCCTCACAGGCAACACGGCATGGGGGACACAACTGGGGGCACCCCAGGATGGGCACCCCAGCACGGGCACTCTGATACGGGCACCCCAGTATGGTCACCTGGAGACAGGGCACCCTGGCACAGTCAGCCCACCACGGGCATCCTACCGAGGGCACCCCAACATGAAGATCCCCAATAAGGGCACCCTGGCATGGGGCACACAGTAAAGTCACCTAAGGACAGGCTCACCATCACAGACATCCCACCATGGGCACCCCAACATGGGACATCCCAATGTGGGTACCTCAGCATGCTCACCCTAACACGGGCACACTGCATGGGCACCTCAACACGGGCACCCAGCACCCCAGCTGGGCACCCAGCACCCCGCTTGTGCCCCACTCAGCAGCGAGGGGCAGGGACTTGCCACGGGG
>NW_008605836.1:611-2745 GCF_000691845.1 Merops nubicus
TGCCCAGGCTGCCACAGCCCCAGCCTTGCCCAGGCACTGGGAGAACCCTGCCCACGTCTGCCCCGGTGTGGGCACGGGGGGGTGGCAGTCACCCTGGGACGGTGACACTGGGTCTGGCTCGTCCAGCATCACGGTCCTGAGGTGGTTCCTGGTTGCCCCAGACTGAGTCCAGCTTCTGTAGAAAATCCCACTGCTGCCCGTGGAGGCTGAGGAGCACCCATCTCGTGTTTCTTTCCCCCACATCAGTTTACAGGACAGTCAGTACCCAGTGACGTCTCCTTGAACCTTGCTGGGATGGAGTTTGGCAGCAAAAACCACAGAGAGCCCCACAGAAGTCATCGAATCATGAAGGCTGGAAAAGACCTGTAAGATTATCAAGTCCAACCATCAACCCAACACTACCATGACCACTAAACCATGTCCAGAAGTGCCACATCCACAGGTTTTTTTGAACCCCTCCAGGGATGGTGACTCCAGCATCTCCCAAGGCCTCACCACTCCATCAGGAAAGAAACTCTTCCTAATATCCAATCAAAACCTCCCCTGGGGCAACTTCAGCCCACTGCCTCTCATCCCATTGCTGGTTACTTAGGAGAAGAAAGCAACCCCCACCTCACCCCAGCCTCCTTTCAGGGAGTTGTAGAGAGCAAGGAGCTCTCCCCTCAGCCTCCTCTTCTCCAGACTAAACACCCCCAGGTCCCTCATCTCCTCACCAGCCATGTTCCCAGAGCCCTCCCCAGCTTCACTGCCCTTCTCTGGACCCACTCCAGCCCCTCAATGTCTTTCTTCTACTGTGGCACCCAGAACTGACCCCAGTTCTCAAGCTGTGGCCTCCCCAGTGCCCAGCCTGGTGTGGTGTGATCACTTCCCACCACCAAGCTCCCACCCTGAACTGAGCAGCTTGGGTCCAGCTCCATCAGGGGTGCCACGGCCAAGCGTGGTTTCCACTGATGCCAGGACTCTGTGGCTGATCCTGGAGCTCTCCCATGGCACATCTCCCTCAGGGACATTCCCTGCCAGCGGCAGGAGATGCAGCTGTGAGTGGGAAAGTTCCTTCCCTGAGAAAGCCTCCTGTGAAATTACAACAGCAAAGACAGGAGGTGGCGTTATTTATTAAAAAAAAATATATCCAAGCTGCTGAAGCCCTAAGAGACAAGAAGCTGGGAATTTTAAGGGCTTTAGATACTACCTGTGGCAATGATCAAGGTTAGAGCCAGGTTTTTAGTTAAAGGTGATCATGGGGGAATTTCAAACCATACAGAGTTTGGAGGAAGTGGAGTGGAAAAGTCATCACAGCCCCAAATCTTTAAGGCTGAACCAAGTCAGGCCATGCTGGGAGGAGAAATCCTGAGAAACTGTCGGGACGAGTCAGGTCCTGGCTCCAAACTCATCTGTAGGAGACTCTCCCTGTGTGCTCAGTGCCCGGCCCCCAGCTCTGGTGCTGCTGCAGGTCCCACCCTGGCTGCAGCTCTGCAGTGTGGGCTTCAGGCAGTGCTGCCAGGGAAGTTCGTTGTGGTTTTGCATCTCCCAGCCCGGGTGTCCACGCCTGGCCCCGGGCTGCAGGTGTGACACTGTGTGGAGCTGGCATCCCACCGAGTCACCAGGATGGTTTGAGGTAACACCAGGCTTTTCACAGGGGTTTGGGTGGGGCCCCTTGGAGAGCAGGGCTGGCACAGAGGCTGGGACATGGGGACGGCCACCCCTTCTCAGCCACCACCTCATCCTGGGTGTCCCCACACCACGAGGACTCCTATGAACACAACTCTTACCCTTTGACCTTTCCCCTTAAAAAGGGAAACCTCACGCATAGGGGCTGATGTCTGGGCCTGGTTCTGAACACAACAAAACCAAACCCACAGGCTCCATTTTCCTGCTGGGGCCCAACACAAACGAGTCAGAATCTGAAGGCAGAAAACAAAGGGGAAAAACACACGGAGCAAAGCAAAATCTTTTTCTTTCCCCTTGTCATGAAGCGGCTCAAAAGCTCAAGATCTTGGCAAGGTCACATCTCCTTTTCATCTGCAAGCTGCTTTCCACTTATTCCTCTCCTTTCCCTGATCCTGGAATCCCGCTCTGGAAGGAAAGTGGCTTCTCTGTATTTTCTCTCCTCTCTCCTGTTCCAGGGCACCACCCA
>NW_008605837.1:0-1380 GCF_000691845.1 Merops nubicus
CTCTAGAGACCAGCACCCTGCCCACACCCTGCCCACCCTGCTTACATGGCCGGGGGAAGTTTTTCAGCTTGGGTCCCCTCAGGCTCCTTCATGTCCTGCTCACCCTGCCTGTGCAGCCTGCATGGGGCTCACCAATAACATAGGAAGGGAGCAAGGAAGATTCCCCCAGCCCTCTGTCCCCCTCTGTGGCCCCCCCAGTTTCCCCTGCAAGACTGAGATATTTGGGGATCCACACCATGCACCCCAAAGTGCGTGGGGTGCAAGGGGACCGGCAGAGAGCAGCTTGGTGCAGGCCTTACCCCACGGCTCCTGCATACTTTGGGGCAGCTGGGAGGAGGAGGAAGGTGTGCATCTTTTTGGGTGTAAATGGGGAGCTTTGTTCCTCGCCACCCACATCCCGCAGGGGCCACGCAGGGTAGGAGGCAGAGTGTGCTTCCAGCACAGAGCTGGGATCCTGGACGACTGCGTTCCCCTCCTGGTTGTGCCACTGCCTGCCTGCGTGGCCTTGAGTGAGTCACCTCACATCCTCCCTGTCACCAGGGCAGACGCGTGTCCCCCTCCCATCCCCTTGTCGATAATGAGGTCCTTTTTATTCCTTAGGGCTGAGAATTACTGGTGGCGGGGTCAGAATAAACGGACCCTAAAAGTGGGCCAGTTCCCCCGAAACACGGTGACCTCGGTAGCAGGGCTGTCAGCCCACGACATCAGCCAGCCGCTTAAAAACAGCTTCATCCACACAGGCCATGGAGACACCAACCCGCAGCACTGCTGGGGGTTTCCTGATAAAATTGATGAGTAAGAAACTTTCTGTCTTCTCTGCATCCCCTGCCTGCTCCCTGCCTTCCCTGCTGCCTGCTGGGCACGGGAGCAAGCTGCGTCTTGGCTGCCGCCCTGCCCCTCGAAGCATCTCTTTTCCCCCCTGCTATGCTGGGGATGGTGGCTCCGGGTAGGGTCCCTGCGGCTGTACTAACTCCCTCGCCTCTTCTCACTAATGGGGTCGTGGATTTGGGGGCTGCTGTGCTTGTGGGAGGCTGTCCCAGGGAGGGGGGAGCACCCTCCCAGCCCTGCAGCCCCTCGTGGCTGTGACTGGAGAGGGGGACTTCAGTAAGTGCCACCCCGGAGGTGGCCACGTTGCTCCAATGCTTTTGGGGAGTCTCAGGGCTGCTAAATGTGCACCTTTCCGTTCCTGTGTGGAGGGGACCCACAGCAGGGGTGCAGCCCAGCCCACACTTTTAATGGCATGAATCCTCTTAAAAAGAAAAATATATAAAAAAAATCCACCAATCCACCAAAATGCTCTTTTTACCTCACACTTTGTCAAGAGAGACCCCAGCTGGCTGGCAATGGGGATGGGAGGGTTGGGTGCCTTCACCCCAGGGT
>NW_008605838.1:0-1871 GCF_000691845.1 Merops nubicus
CCCGCGGTGAAATTTAGAAGGTTATCCAGAATCTTTAAACAGACTAGGATCCTCTGAATAATTCCCAGGAGGATTATCCCTTCTCTTCCTCCTCCTCCGGATTTCCCATTCCTCTGGCCCCTTAGACCGATGTGAGGGACGAACTCATCTTCCCGAAGATGCTTCGTAGCCCCTAGACAGCAGCCACATCGAGAGCTGTGGGATGTATTTAAACACATCGAGCTGTATGAAACTAGTGCTATCCGCGATATATTTGGCAGGGTGCTTTCTTTATTAAAAGAACCTAGATTTTAGCAGCAGAAACGGCTCCCTGTCTAAAATGGAAGACAGCCGAGCGGAGAAAAATGTGGAGCTTTTTCTTTCCCCCACCTTCCCACCCCCCGTTTATTTTGGGTGTCTGATTACTGCTAGGTTTACCTGGCTGCAAAACTTTTGATCTAATTCTCCTTCCAATCAGATTTCCAGACCCTTATACGGATTATGCCTCATTAGCATAACATTGTTAGTAGTATTTTTTTCAGCGCTAAGTATGTTATAATTCTGGAAGTTAAGGTGCAACCCCTCCCTGTAGCAGTCGCAACAACTGGAAATTCAATAGTTCCGGTTGAATTTCAAGTGCTCAAATAGACCGCATGAGTGTGCGCAGGGAAATCTTTGGACAGTCGGCACCGAGGCCAAACAGGTTTGCTCTTCCTGGCAGTAGTTTTTCAGGCTGGAAGTCCACCAAGAGGACCATCCTGACACGGGGTACCCTTCCGCAGGTGCTGGGACTTCGACCTGGCGTCTCGGGGCGCGGCGGATCTGCCGGCATGAGCGGGTAAATCCCGGACAGTGGCTGGGATCCGGCGCCCACTGAAACCAGTAGCAACGCTACCGTTGCCTGCAGTGGGATCGGGATTCGAGCCGATGCCCTCTCCTCAGACCCGACGGCCGGCGTTTCGCCCCTGAGCTGCGGGCAGAGGCGGGTAACAGCGTCCCTGCAGCAGGCGATTTACCTGCAAGAGGTTTCTTTCCCAGTGAAACTTCTGGGTACTTCTGTCAGTTTTGGGGGGCGGGGTGCGAGCCTACGCTACGAGCACGCGTTCTTTAACCGGTGTGAAAGGCGAGTGTTTTAAACAGCAGCACCAGCAGAAGCAAATGTATAGATGGGCTTTAATGAGCATTGGTGTACAGCAGGGCAGACAGGGTACGGCAGCAATCTTTCACAAACCAGCCGGGACTCATCAGCCAGCGCGTCGCTCTCTGACTTCTCTTCCCTCTGCTTTACACAGACCTCTCGTCTGTTGAGAGATTGTTTTCAGTAAAGTACTTTTCCCGAACAGTTTTTAAACCGTTTTAACCCCGCGCCTGGCCCGCGCCCTGGAGCAGGTTTTAGTGTTCACGCTCACGTGGAAGAAACGCCAAGCAACACATACAAAATAGCGGCTTCAGAGCGGTGAAAAGTGATGTGAAAAGCACAATCGACGAATCGACGGGCTGGTTTTATTTTAATGAGAAACTAGGGAAATCGGACACTCACAGACTGAGAGGCCAGGTCACACTCCGGTCTCTCCTATGGTATTGCACTACGATGGAATATCGGGATGTAAAATTGTGAGGGGGAAGGACAAGTGATCGCCAGTTAAAGGAGCTCTTCGCCGTCAGTGTCGTTGTCACTTAAATTCCCACTAATTCATGTAGCTATTCAAACCTTACTCTTTGAATAGCGAGCATTACACGTCCTGGGGCCCTGCAGCTCGCCCGGGCCCAAGGTAACGGGTTTGCCCGCCTTTTTTTCGGAACAAGATCTCTACAGGACGGCAGGGCACAGGTTTCCTGTGTCTCGGGGGAGGGGGAGAGAGAGAATTCAGTGGGGTTTTACGGTTCTGCTC
>NW_008605839.1:0-2183 GCF_000691845.1 Merops nubicus
CCAGCAGTGTGCACTTGCAGCCCAGAAAGCCAACCAGATCCTGGGCTGCATCAAGAGAAGTGTGACCAGCAGGTCGAGGGAGGTGATTCTCTCCCTCTACTCCATTCTTGTGAGGCAGAGGGGCTGGAACTGGGTGATCTTTGTGGTCCCTTCCAACCCTGAGAGATTCTGATTCTGATTCTGTTTTAGCAGAGAACTTAGGAGTGTTGGCTTGATGGTTGGACTTGATGATCTTAAAGGTCTCTTCCAACCTAAAGGATTCTATGATTCTATGATTCTATAACTTGAAGATAAATATAACACATCTATCACTGTACCAGAGCTGAAACTCCCCTCTTTAGAGAAATACACAGATGACATGTGAAAGAAACACTTTATATACACAAAGTTATGAGGTGTTAGGGCTCTGATAGGCTGAAGAGGTGCCAGTGGCCTGACCAGCCTCCTTGGGAGATCCCACCCACATATCTTCCCATCAGGGGCTGCCAGCTCCCAGTTTACCTGCCCACAAGGGGGCAGACCCTGTTCCTCACCATTGGGATCCTATAGTATTGATTTCTGTTGTTTGTTTCTCTTAAATATTTGGGTAAAATGCTTAAATGGATAAGTTTTGCGATCAGACTGTGTTTATTTGTATGAAGCTTAGTTTGCTAGCCTACAGTATAATGCAGCATTCCTGCGGCCACCAAGATGCTGCGAGATTTAAAATACACAGGAGCATCACCCTACTCTAAACTCTGTTCTGCATCTGAATCCCTTGGACAGTAGCATAACATTTCACAGAAATGTTCTATTTACTCATTTATTAACATAGAAATACTTGGTAATGTAAGGTAGATGCAAATGTTTTTGTGATGAAAAGTCACTAAAATGTCTCTGGCTGATTAATAATGGTTACAGTTAAAAAAGAGGCTAAATTTGGGATGGTGTAGCAGGTGGGAAGGGCCTCAGGAGCTTCATCTTACATCTGGCTGCCATTTTCATTCTGCAAGGGCATGCAACTGAGATTGTGGGCTCCAGGGAACCCTCTGCAATGATAGAATTCTCTACAGAAATGAATGGAGTGTAATGAGGCTAGCCACTGGGAGCTAAAATACCAGTGGCTGTCTGATAGTCTGGGAGTTCATCTCCCAAGACCATTCACCAGTTTTGGATCTCCATGGTGCCCAGTAAATGGAGTTATGGAAGAATTCCCTTCTGTACTGCATTTCCTTGCCTAAAGGCATTCGTGTCTCAGGATACACAGATCTCTGATTGCTTGTCAGTCCGTACTGACTTCACTGAAGCCACATAAAAAAAGTACAGAGTGAAGCAGTATCAGACTGTGCAAGCAAAAAATGAGTAAATGCTTTAGCTGGTGTCAGGACATAGGTACCTTGGTTTAAGATACATTAGTTATCACAAACAGTCCTAAAGGTTACATCTATGTTAATGAATAAAGTATGATGATTCTCTGATACTAGAATAAAGAGGAGCACATAGCCCATGTCTGTATCATTGAAATCTCATAACCTACAGCACAGAACAGCCGTGTGCATAACAGCCTGACCAATGGTAATTCTTGAACAGTGCTGAGGAACTGTTCAGAAACATGCAGAGTAGCCTGAGTCAGAGCTATGTTAGGGATATTACTGATTTCTCCCATGTGCAAGTTTTTGACTTTCCCATTAAATTATTCAGAGATTGTTTTACTGATATTTAAATAGACTTCTTGAACTTTCTGAATTTTTAAACTCTTTCTTTTATTTTTTTCCCAATTAACATTACACTGACCACTTTAAGTGGAACGCTTTTCACCTTTCTCTCCAGTGAGGGTAAGTAACACAGCAAGTAATTAAAATTGTTTTTCTACTGTATACTCTCCTTTGCAAATTCAGTGTGTGGTCTATCCAGCAACTGAAAAGGTTATTTTTCATTTTATTGAGGAAGTTTAAAATCACAAAATTTATCTTGCAAAACTGCAATTACTTTAAAATAGAGATTAGCTTCTTCCTCTTCAAGAATGTGTAATATGAACTGTTTACTAGAATCCAGTCTTCATGTACACGAGTCTTTACTTATTACATTATGTAAAAAAAAAAAGCCCAAACTCTTACTTTATAGTTTTCAGATACCAAAGAGTAGTAGAAGTTTTAAAAGGAAATAAAATACACTATTTACACCCTGTCACGAACCAAGGGATG
>NW_008605840.1:0-59485 GCF_000691845.1 Merops nubicus
CGTCGCCCTGCCTGCGGGACGGGGCCGGGAACACCCCCCTCGACACCCTGCTCCAGCAGATTGCCCACGTGCCCGCAGCGAACATGCGTGCCAAGCTCCTCTGCCTCGACTGCCTCTTCTTCTTCGTGCCTCAGGAACTCCAGTTTGCAATGAAACAGCAACTGTTGGACAACCGGCAGCGGTGGCAGGACCTCCTGGGGGAGAACAGGTTTCAGTGCCTGGTGGGCTTGGCTCCCCCCTCCCTGTTTGTCAGAGCCATGCGTGTCTTGATTAGGACCATTTCACCTGAGCATTTCCCAGAGGCTCTGGACAATCTGCCTCTGCCTCATTTTCTAAAGCCTTTGGACCTGAAATTGGAGAGCTAGAGGGGTGACAGGAGAGCTTCCCGCTCACCGGACAGAAGTAGACTGTTGTGCTAAAAATGTATTCCTATATGAAGCTGCTAATGCAGTGGACAAATATCCGTTTTAATTAGAACTGTACTTTTAAAAAGAACTGTAACTGGCACTTTACAATATATTTTATTTAAAGACCCTTGTGGTGAGGTGAGGTCCGCACTGCATTTTATAGAAACATTCTATGGCATGTACAAATGAGGATATGTGGGAGAAGATATTTGTAAATATATTTGAATAAATCAGTGGCAGATGTCATCAAAATACAAACCGAGTGACTGAAACCCCTGAAGTGGCACGTGCCCTGGAAAAGCGTGCATGGGGTGTGTGTGGGGGGGCGTATCTTTTCATTAGGATTTCCCTGTTACATAAGCCTTGCAGTCCTGGAACAGGATGACTCCTTTTTTTACAGCTCTTCTAATTCATCTTGGCAGGGATGTGGGTTTTTTTTTTAAAGGCACAGATGAAAACTTTTGTCTTGTACACAACGCTGAAGAGAAGCTACATACTATGAAAACATCCCTAAACGAGGCTGTCAGGGATGTGCTGCTGAATAAATCATATTTTAAAATCTGCATAAATAACAAGTTGGTTTCCTTGCAAAGTTCTGTCTGTTCCCCTTGGAGAGCTTGTTGAGGTGCTTGTTGTCAGGCAGAGAAGAGTAGGAGTACGCACACTGCTCTGACCAAAAATGCTCCTGAGGTGCAGGAGGGAGGAATGGACCCTGCACCCCTCTGTGATGGGTGCAGTGAGCACCGTGCATGAGGGCCAACTGACTTGTGCCTGCCCTCTGCTATGCCCAGGGCCATTTATACAGGTATGGCAATGGCCCAGGACCCTAAAGTAGCTTTTTCTGGTGGATTTTGGCCCCTCCGTCACCAATCCCCAGGAGGATGTGAGGGCCTAGGTTCCACTGAGAGAGCTGGGGCAGTTTTGGTGTGCACTCTGGGTACCTGAGGAGTAGCTTAGATACCCAGCTATCCCTTCTGAGGTGTTCCAGGGTACAGAAAACACCTTCGCTGCTGCTCCAGATCAAAAGGCCTTTTAGGGATAAGGTCCTGACTCCAACACATGATTAGACACATCAAAGTCCTGAGCAAAGGGTACAGCTTCAGTTCTTTGCTCCGCAACCTTTACTCCACAGCACGCTGGGCAGCCTTCCCTGTAAAACTGGCACTGCCCCTGCCTGCTCTGTGGGGAGCGAGCTGCGCCGGCTCCACCAGCATTGCAATGATTGAAATCTCCTAGGCCACAGCACTGCAGCTTTGCCTCCGTTCTTGGAAGCCGTCAGTGAAACTGTAGGATTTTGTTTCAGTGCTTAAATTTGTAGCCGGGGGTTGTTTGCCACTTGAACTATTTCAGCACAGTTGTTCCCTTTGGGGTCATCAAGGCCCTGATGTGCTCAGAGGAGGCCATGTTCAAGGCACAAATTTCTTTATTTGTGAATTAATTTTGGTTAGGAAAAAAAGCACCAGAGAATGAGGCACTGTAAGCTGTTCATGCTTCTGCAGAACAGAGTGGTATTTAATCTAAAATAATCTCCAAACTGCACGCACAATGAACGATAAAATGTACTTCTGAAATCTGAGATGCAACAGCAAGAAGATTGCTATTCTTAGACTGATGGCACTGAAAATGTTTCCTAGAAGAGCAAATGTTCCTTTTTCCCAAGAAACGAAGCTTATAGATGCTCCAAGTAATTACCATGAGAAATTTACTTCCCTTGCTAGAAAACATAGAACACTTATAAAGGTTCTCTTCAGTTACCTTGTAAACAATAAAAATACAGAAATCTAAAGAAATAATTCCTCACTTGACTACTTAAAAAAAAAAAGAAAAATCTGTGTTGCTAAATTCTTGAGTAAATGTTCCCCATTGCTTCTGTAGTAATGGCGTGGAAGCACCTTCCAAAATGGACAAGAAGTAAAGCAATCAGGTCTAACTTGCACGTGGAAAAGTTTTCCAAGCTGGGGGAAGAGACAGAGCTGGGGGTTGGAGGAAAGGTTTATCAGCCTTGCTGACAAAGACATCATGGGATTCAGCAGTAAGGAGTTGGTCAGTTGAACTGAGCGCTGGAAGACGCTCCTGCTCCCAAGCTGTGAGGGTAATTACACGTTGGAACAGCATGACAGGCTGGGCAGGACATCCTGCACCTTCAAATGAGCCCGCTAACAAAAGAAGAATTCAAGGCCAAAGCTGCCTCTGTGATTCTCTACAGCCCTCCCACCAGCTCTTGGGTAACTCACTCCAGCAGATAGAAAGGGTCCCTTCATGCGTTGTGATGAATCCAAAGTCAGCTAACTGCTGTGCCCCCCTGTTATTCTAGGACAGAAGTCAAGCCTGTTGCTGAGCCCATGCTGGGATTACTCTGCTAAAGGTCCTTGATGGACCTCACTGTGTGTGGCTTGTTGGTATGTCTGAGCTGCTTAATCTGGAGAGGCCAAGAGGAACTGCAAGCAAACTACACCCATGACTACACAGATTACTCACCCAACTGGGTCCAGGCTTGTTTTTCAAATACAGTCACATCTTGGAAAAAGGCTGGGGCTTCTCAGCTTTGGAAACAGAAGTCCTTTGTTTATAGAGCAAGCAACAGTGGCATCAGCTTTCCTCAGACTGACTTGCCAGCATGTCTCTGTCCTCTGGCACCTTTGGAGCACAGTGGAGTGCAGACTTCACAGCCCATTCAGTTCTCCATCTCCTGGCGAAGGCTGCCAGCAAAAATGCCAGTTAGTGCCAGTTGCAACACCATTGCCAAGCTTAATAATGCAAACGTGGACAGCCTTTATGTCTCTGCAGAAGAGGACTGCCAGTCCTAGAGTCAGAGAGCTGGCCACAATGGTGCGGGAAAGAAGATTCAGCAAGTCCTAACACCACAAGAGCACAGGGGTAAGGATGAGTACTTAAAAGCCTCTGTCTCACCTGCACAGGTTAATCTAGTCACAAAAGGCAAATTACTCATCTGTAGGAAATGCTTTCAAAAGCATACAAGGCAGTACAGAGAGCCAGCATTCCTGAAAAGCTTGGTTAAAGCCAGTTCCTCTAGCAAACTACTTCCTATCATGAAAAAGTGATGAAATATAATAAATGTTTTCCATGTATTGCTCAAGCACTTTCAAACCAAAATATTCTACTCACAGTCTAGGACAAAGTGAGTTTATTTGCTGTGACAGGTGAAAAAGGCCAGAAAGACTTTCCTTGGAAAGCAAGAGGAAGAGAAGTACCACCAGCTTACTTTTATTTTTGACTCTCTGCAATTGACTCTTCTCTGCATCTCCCTTAAATATTTTGGAGTCACAAAGTTTATCCTGTCTAGAGTCTGCTGATGGAGCTGAAGTCTATTGTAATTTTGAGTAACAAATTTAAAAGATGGATTTGGGATCTTAAACAGCCTTCTTCTACCCAAAATATTAAGTAATTGAAGAACTTAAATTGACATGAAAACAAAACTAGGTGGTTTATATAGTCTAAAAAAATCCCTTACTGTAACATTTGTCTCAATCTTGCTCTCTGACATATGGTCCTGCCACAAAAGCTGCATCCTTGTTCTTGCCATGGTCACAGCCTGGGGTGAGCACTGCCAGAGGTGGGCACCCTAAATTTTGCAGAAGGTGCAGACAGTAAGCACACCTGAAAATCACTCACTTCATGAATATGCTTAACATTCAGCACCACACAAGCGTATCTGCTGTGAAAGGGTAAGGGCTTCAGAGGGAGAGAAATGGGGCTGTTAAAGAACATGCTCCTCTGTGGACAAGTGCTGCAAACTAAGGCAGGCATTCAGCAAAGGAAAAAGGAAGAGAGCAAGACCTGCCAGGAGAGGAGGCCTTGGCTATAGCTAGGGCTGCAATTACAGGCTGGTTTGAAAATGAAGTTGGAAATAGCCAGGACAAAGAGCCAGCACAGAGGCATGAAAAGACAGAGACTAGAAACAGGCCAGGGTGCCAAGTTCATTTCCTAATCCCTATTTGTCCTCTGTCTGGTGTTCAAGTCATATGGGTTTTTGATTTGCAGTATAATGAATCTATTTGCATCAGCACATCACTGTGCATTGCATCACCCCATCTTCAGATCGATGCTCCCAACAAAGGCAAACAAGGCACCCAGGCCATGTGCCTAATATTTAAACAGCACTGTAAATCCTTGCAAACCAGCTTTCATAACACCTATGCTAATAACAGCACTCCCATCACTGGCTGGTGTCAGCACCTGTCTGAGGTTAGATCACCATTAATTCCAAGCATGGCTTCAGTGATCTTTACCTACCATGAGTGAAAAAAAAAACTCTGCCTATTACTTGCTCAGACCACGTCAAACCATCCTCTTTTACCATACAAAAGAACCACATCTATGGTGTTGCAAGGCTGCTGCTTGCACTGATTTACTCCCCATCTTGCCACCAAGCAGATACATGTGCACGTGTAGCACAAGAATGAAAGGGGCAGAGGTCTCTTGCAAAACTTAACTTAGCAGTCATAGCAGAAAACAAAAATACAGTTTGCAAAAGCACCAGAGACCCCTTACTACTGCTAAAAGAAACAGATCCAAGTTCATCTGGGATTAAAAAGGTTCCTCCACTCGCCCTGATGACCTCTGGAAGGACCGGTATCTCTTTGCTTAGTGGCTTTGTTGATAAGTGGAAAGACCATGTAAGTCAAAAAAGCAATTCTTTAGAAGCCTCAGATGATGAGAAACTCATCAAGTTTAGGAATTACTGCTCAAGTCATAAGAGTCTAAACTGTGTATGACACAGGCCAGCAGTTCCCATGTTGGGCCCAGCACATCTGATTAACTTGCAGCATCTACTTGAAGTCCAACCTTATTTTAGAGATTTTTAATCAGGGAAGCATCTAAGGCTGAGGAACCTGTGGCTGAGCCAAGCAAAGGTTACATCCACACCACCTCAATCTCTCATCTGTCTCTAAACCACATAATATCCCCTGCCATCAACTCTGCCTCTTTCTTCCATAGGAAAAATTAATCACTTCCCAATGCAAACACAAGAATGGATCTGGAGTCAGCGAAAGAAGGAGGCAGAGACCCACTTCAGAGAAGCAGGGAAGGCAGAAAGGGACTATGATCTGTCCCAAGCTTGGGCTTCAACTGTGCAACAAAGTTTCAGGAAGAGTCTGAGCCACTAAGTCAGGACTCTGGGTGAGCTCCAGTCACAACAGCCATTGCAAGGTTATGTTCCTCACACTACAAATCTAATGGCACAGTGCAAATCAACCCTTCACCTTCAGGAAAGCATATTAGACCCAAAAAATTCAATTCCCAAATTCAGACCTGATGCAGCCTGTTCTGAGCCATGGCAAGACACCTGCATGCCTGGGATACGAGGGGAGACCATAGGCCAGAGTCCCCTTCCTTGCACTCCCCACCCGAGGCAAACACAAGGGCAGGAGGCTCCAGGGATCTCACCAGGGAGGTGAGTAAGGCATTGGGGCCAGCCAAGCCCTTCCCTAAGGGTCCTCTGTAGAAAGCAATGGAAGGAGGCCAAGAGAAGAGAGAGGCTTCCAGGCAGACAGCACTTGGCTGTACGCCTCAGCCAGGACACGGAGCAGCTTCCAGCTCCAAGGACAGCATCCTCCTGGCCACTTGGCTCCCCAGTTCCTCCACTACTCACAACCAGTGCCACGGCTCCTCTCCTACAGCCTCAAGGCTGCAAGGGAGAATTGTCCATCCTCCCACACCAGTCATCAGGCAGCCCCATCTTCTCTTTCAGCCAGCAAAGCTCCCCTGCCCAAAGCTGTCCCTTTGCTCCTTTGTTCCAGCCTTAGTGATAATTAGTATTTTGATGTAAGGGTGGGGGTTTTTTTGGCATCATGCTCTTAATATTCAGGCTTTATTTTATAATCATTAGGGTTCTTCTTTTTAATGGTGCAAGTAAATTATAGTAAACACATTATACTACACCACATTCATATTTTTAATGTGGTGTCATTTCCTGCCAATGTTGTGAGGCAGCATTTTAGAGCAAAACCTAAAAGAATTGGTAATTTCTACCTCACAGCAAAAGAGGCAATGAAGTTCCATGAGGAGCTGAGTTTTTTTAATGTCCTTTCCTCCAAAACCACTTGCTCTCCTGCTCTCTCCCACTCCTGCATCAAGGAAAGCTATTGATTGTTAGTGACTCAAAGTGACCAGTCAAAAGGACACGGGCTCTCAAACTGATTTCAGTCCTTTGTTACTGACATGCACAGACAGGGCTACGGCCAAAAAAAGTCTTGAACTACTAATGGAGGTGACTCGAGTGACTGCTTGCAGACCAATTCTGTGAGGAGAGGGGCACGTCACTTCTTTCAGTTACAAGGCATTTGCAGGCTTGCCCAGCAGGAGGGATGCTGGAACATCGAGGACCACAGAGCTTGGGAAAAGTACTGAGTGCCATAGGGCCACAGCCATCTGACAAAGCCACTGCAGAGCTCTCAGTGCTAGCAAGAGGAAATGCTCGCGTGCCAGCAGGAACTCAGGAGCACTCCCTCAGGTTTGCCTCCTCCTTCAGATGCTCAAGGTTTGACTCAGCTTAGCTGCCACCTCATCTTCCCTGCCAGGAGCAGCACGAGGGCTGTGGTTAGACTGAGAACGCCCTGGCAGAAAAACACCTTCTGAGACAGCCCTGAGGTAAGAGCTGCTGGGAGGGCAGACCAGGTGAGTCACTCACCGGAGTCACTTGTCCAGCAGAATATTTTGAAGGATAAAACCAGAGAAATACCAGCTGCACAGCTAAGGCAGTGTATGTATCAGTCAGGTTGCTTTCACTACTGAGAACATCAGCTGTGGTGTGGGAGCTCTGTAGAATGTGCTGGCCAGAGATGGCCAGTTCACATCCAGCAACATCATTGCAACCTTCATGGTGGGTCAGCGAGCCATCACCCCATCAGCCAGGGCTGTGCTATCAAGCTCTAGCTGAAAGACTCAAGGTGTATATCCTTGTAACCCTTTGCTCCACTCAGTTTGGTCTCCCAGGAGACTGTGGCCTCTCCTGAGGGTTGTCCTCCCAGGTTGGGTGTGCAGCAGGAGGCATTCCACCCTCAATTCCTTCTGCCAGGAATAAAGCCCCTGCCCCCAGCACAGCCTGTCCTGAGACTCCTGTCTGCCCCTGGCCCCTTCCAGCACTGCTTACAGCCTCGCTCTTAGGGTGCAGGGGCAGCACAGCAGCAGCATGACAGTGGGAGAAGAGCATGGCCAGCCTCCAGGCTGTCCTTCACTGCTGAAGAGACTTGGCAAGTCCTGGCTGCCCCCTGAGATCAGGCGCCCGGGGAAGCACCGGGGGGTTGGGAGGACAGCACGGCCAAGCAGACGGGGGGCCAAGCACCACAAGACTCGTGTCCCGAGTGCTGTGAGAAGCTGAGGCTGCAGTTCCTGGGCGGCACACAGCCCGCGGCGCCCGCTGAGACACGCCCCGCAGCACCCCCGCGCTGCCCCACCGCGAGGGAAGGGCCGCCTCACAGCTGAGCGGCACGGCCCCTACATCCCACCTTCTGAGCTCCAGCCTTCTCTCAAGCAATATCAGCAAATACCCTTGTCACCAGAGGTCTCTGGCGCAATACTGCCTTGCAGTGGCCTTTAACTCCTCGGGTCTCCCAGGCACTCCCCCAGCAAAGGCCAGCGAGCAGCAGACCTGTCCTGCAGTACTCCACGCTGCACCTGCATACAGCCTTTTGGCTTGTACAAGCCACAGAGTCACCAGGCACGTTTCTCTACTGCACAGCTAAGCTTGCTGAGGCCAAAAAGAGAACCACAATCCTCTCCAGGGATTCTCAACCTTTCCTTCACCGTGGACCCCCTTTAAATACCTTTTGTGGCTGCTGACCACCAAGACTTAATTCAGAATTTAAAGCGCTAGACTGCATCAAATATTTATTTCAATTTTCCCATGAAGGGTCTTCAAAATTGGAGAGAAGGGGAACTGCACTTTCAGAGCACCTTCTGTGGATATTTCTATGATCCTGTCTTCCTCTTCAGGCCAGACCAAATGTTTCCAGGCTGGATGTTCCTCATCCCTGCTTTAAGCCTTCACAACCCCCAGTGATGACATCAGAGCTCCCCAGGGGCCCACCAACCACAGGTTGAGAACCACAATCCTCTATGCTCTGCTCAAACAGCAGGCCTCTGATGTGTTCCCATCCTCTTTCCACTTTTGCTCTATGATGTGAGGAGAAAAAAGGGGGAGTGAATTGCCTTGCTGCCTCTGCTAGTGAGGGAGTAACTTTCCAAGCTACAGGCAGGCAGAAAAGGGGAGGAGTAACACAGAGCTTGGCTCTGCCCACCCCCACTCAAAAGGAAAAGCTCTGCTTAGCAAATGCTGTGCCTTTCACAGAGTGCTAAGCAGCACTGAGCACTCTCTTTGGGAGGGAGAAAGTCCCAGCTGGCAGTCTGGATCTGCATCTATTCACCTTTTTAGCATTTGCAGTTCATGCATGGGGAAGTGGCACTGTACTGTACCAAACCAAGGATACAAAGCTGGGAGGGTATTCGGAAGTCTTTTGTTCCAAAATCAAAAGAAGCCTTTCCTGCCTCTTGCTTGGGATTTGATGCTTTAGAAACTGGTTGCTCAGATACCAAACAAATCTTGTGTAGACTCCCTATTAAAACAAAAGCATAGAAATTTATGCAACCAAATCACTGCTTTGGACTGTGACCTTACCAGGCCCTATTCATTAATTAGGCTACAGTGAAACTTCACTCAGATCCAAACCTGACACTGATGCAGCTGACTCTGTAGGAGACACTCTTCCTGTTGGGACACATACCACACATGCCGTTTTAATGCGATCTTGATCGCAAGCAGCCTTGATGACCTAGGCATTAAATATAGTGTGGCAGAAAGATAAGTGTTCTCCCTCTTCATTAGCTGGTGTCTGTGAAGAAAAAAAAGCCAGTTTGCCTATCTGAACAGATGGCTTTTAGCTCAGCTAGCAAAAGGGCTGCATGCAATGTGATAGGAAGTCTTGAGCTCAGAGCCTGTGGAGAACCTGTATTCTTTGGGGCATCAGAACATGAAACTAGCACAATGATTATGATATTTCTGCTTGCCCTCCTAGTACCCCAGCCTCTAAAATGGGAAAACATAATTCCTTATTTGCTTGCTGCCCACTTTCCTATTCCTGTAGGAGGTACTTGGCCTGACCATCATGCTACTGTCAAACCCATATCCTCATTGTAAACCCCAAACCTGACACCCTGCTGAACTTCTGGTTAGCAAGGGTCACCCCACCATGCCCAACAGTCAGGTTTACTCCTTTCTGAGCAGTGTCTGGAAACTGCTCCCAAGCACAGTAAAACTCAGCAGAAAACCTTCAATGCCCCTTTTCTTGTTAGCCTGCTCTCCTCCTTCATCTGCCTACAAGTAAACAGAAGTTTACTGCTGATCATCCCTTTGAATTTCTTTGTTTTTCTTCCACCACAAGAAAACATGGAGAAATACATGAGGTGGCTGATTTTTGGTGCAAATTACCAGGTAATAAGTAAAAGGGTTACACTACACAGCTCAAGCCTGTTGAAGACAAAGGCTGATATTAAATGTGACCATCCACTTCTGGAAGGATTACCTCTGGGGAGAAAGATTATTGAAAACCGCACCTAGAGCTTGACAAAAATAGATTTACTACCTAAGTCTAACTGTGTTCCTTTTATCAATCTGCCCTATCTGTAATGTCAAATCATCAGTGGTCAAATGAATTATTCTCTTCTTATGCTCTTGATGTACTGATTCTGAAAATAAACCCAAACAAACCTGCGCTTATGTTGCAGCTGTTACAGGGATGTTACATGTACTGCTAAGCCAGCTGATTGCTTTTGTGCCTCCTCTACAATAAACAACACTGTTTTCACACAGGCCATCAATAAGCCCTGAATGTTCACGGATAAACCAAAATAGCGGGAGGACTGATTTACAGAATGCGGAGTGTCCACAGCACCAAACGACATCAGTGGAAGAGGTACACGTGTTCCACATCTTCAAAAGCCCTGACTTTCTGCTAATGCCATTCAGATGTACCAAACAGAACACAGAAGGACATAAGAGTACTTAAAGAAGTGAAAATAAGGTAACTCCACTGACATAAAAGCATCAAGCAAAGCAGGAAAACATGAAATGTCTCCGGCAGATGTTCTTATCCATTTATATCATTATGGGGATTGCTCCTGTTTGTCCAGCCTTAACTGCTTCATAGAATGGGACTCCCACCATTTCCTGACAGCAGCACAACACAATAAGCATTATCGTGAGGAAATGTTTCCTGCCATTAAACCCGATTCTCCTTTCCTCATTCTTCCTTCACAGGTCAGAATTATTTTCTTCAACATTCCCCAAAACCATCACTTTACCTCTACTCACTCTAGCAGAAATGAATTAAGGCAGGCACTGCTTAAAGCCTCTCTGATTTTTATTCCTGTCACCACTCCCCAGGTCATTACTGTTGCTCAGTTCATTATTAGTACTGGTTTTCGTGCTCCCAGCTGTTCATAGTAACCCAGACAGGAATACATCAATATCAGAAGGAAACAAAACTACATTATCACTATACAAAGTGAGAGAGCTTCACCCCAGACCAGGATCAAAACTGCAAGTATTATACAAAACCTGTTACACAGGTCTCCCTATGACTTGAATACCTTTTGAAAAGGTATGTTCCTGTTTCTCAACCAGAGGCACAGAATGGCTTCCAAAGATACTCCTTACTTATCTGGACTGCAACAGAGACACTGTCATCAACAAAGAAAAAAAAAAAGATGGTTCCTTCCCCAACTGTCACCCATGTTAAAACTTGAGCCTGTCTTCCTTGGCAGTGACTCCTAAATACTAGTCTATCACTTCATACAAAATAGTTGCTTTTATTTTGCAAAATCACTTGCCTGGGGTGGCTTCCAAAAACATCCCTTCCTTGGCTGAACAGAAGCAGTCTTGCTTCTAGAGGTGTCACATGGTGAAGCCTTAGATCCTACTAATAATACTCCTAAAGCCATATCCAGATCCATTGTAGTGAAAGCTTTGCCATGGATTTATATAAGACTAAATACGAAAGGCATGTATTCCAATATTCCCTTCTTCCCTGGATGTGGTTTCACAAAATAATTTTTCAAAATAATCAAAAGATCATTTTTTTCCTAGTCACCACGGTACGGTTATAACTGTTACCAGTATTGCTTGAGCTTAACTTGACAACTAAATTCAGATACTGCAAATATGCCATTGAGAAAACAGCGAAATATAAGCCAAGAGATCAACAATACCAATGCTAATAAACTAACTAATTTTCAATAGTTGTCAGATTAGTTATTCTTTTTGGGAAAGCAAGAATATGTACACACTTGTACTGCAGCAGTGTTTCTCAAACAATACGCCATCAGGCGCTGACAAGTGGACCATATTTGGCTTACAGAAGGGTACAACTTCTGCAGTGCTTTTAATAAAAAGCTTGATGGAAAAAGCACAGGAAAATCTGCAAGAAAGTTTTAGTGGTGACCCAGGTCAATCCACTCAAGGGTTTGGGGAATCACTATTTTCAATTAACTTACTCTCTCCAAGTTGGTACTTGAAAACTAACAGAGATCAGTAATGAAAGATGAGAATTTTGAATGCAGAAAGCAAACAGGATAATGATACACAAATTATCTGGGTACACAGAGACAGGTCTAATTGTTGAGTTCATTAGACAATGGGTTTCAAAAATACCCAGCTCAAGCTGAAAGTCACCATGATCCATTAAGGTCCTCAAAAAATTGCAGATGGTAGATACAAGAGCTGTGCTACTCCCACAATGTTCTTTAAATTAAAAACTGCATGAAATTCAGCATGAAGAAAGAACGACAGAAGCTTCATTTGTAACAATTGTTCAATGATGTGATTTATATCTGCGTTACGCTGACATGTTCCACCTCAGCTGACTTCAGGAACTGTAGTAGGGAACCCTAGACCTAAAGCAAGAATCCTTAGAGACAGATGCAAGAAACCACACGTTTGCTGAGATCTGCAGAAGACCCCTATTATCCACACCACAGAAGCTGGCAAAACTCACAAGGTAGGGAATCATATGGAGGCTATCGCCCTATCTGTGCTGCCTAGAACAAAGGGCTATGAGAGAACTGAACATATGCACTGAAGTCTAGCTCTTAGCCCTACAGTTCTGCAGAGACAATATTCTTCTTTAGGTCTCTGAAGCTGACAGCAAGGTAAACACCAACCTGCTCCTAAAACTGACTTTAAGAAATCACTGGGTGTATGACTGCGAAACTTAGGGACTGAATGAGACATGGCCTTTTAAGTGAAAGCTGAGCTCACCTTGCTCAGTATGCTTTGAAAACTCATCTGGCAAGTTACAGCACCTCTTGCCCATTAAAGCAAAAACAACCAACCATCTGTCACCTTCCATCTTGAAAGGCTTCTATTAAAATCAGGTTTAAGAAGTTACCATATTACAAGCAGCCAGCAATGGTGAAAAAACATGCTGCAAAGGACTGTGGACAAGGTTAAAGGTAACACAAAAACCTGCTCGCTTTAACTTTGGTTTTAATAAAATAGCAACGCTTAAGTAGAAGGAGCTGTTTTACTACTTCCCTGGACCTCTCCTCTTGTCCTACAGCCATTAGAAGTGGCAAGATGGGGAAGAAGGAAAGAAGGTGACAAACACTTAGAACTGCCTCTACACAGTTGTCCTCCCAGGAGTGCTCTAAATTGGCACCATGTAACCATGTAGTTGTGCACAGAAAGATAGAAGACAGACCACACCACTAAGGACAGGACAGTATGAAAAGAAGTCAGCAGGCCTTAAAAGCAACAGGGTTCAGCTCTCCAATGTATCTGTTCTCAGTACAGACAAACATGTATGCCAGATTTTTTTTTGTTGTTTTAAACACACACCCCATGCTGGCAGTATTTTAAGTAACCAGCTAATTAGGCCTGAAGCCCAACAGATCTCCTACACAAGTACCTATGGCATCAACACTGAAATTTAACAAGGTCAGCATTATTATTACAGCAATTACAAAGTGAATTAACAGTGCTAAACCTGTTATTTCAAAGTGTTACACTGATCATTTACCACGTTCTCCATAACTTAAAAGGACTTTCACCAGAGCAGCATGGAATGAAGTGCAGATCCATCGCCTCACATGCTTGTTACTCCCAGTGTGGAGTGCTGGGTGTGGCTCACCAAGGGAACAGACTCTAGTCCATCTGTTAAGGCAGAGAACGGATTTAGCAAGAAAAGCGTGGGAGCTGAGCAAGTAAAAATCTCAGTCATCCTAGCAATTATTCTACTTACTTTGCACTTCCCATGATCAGCTGCCTGGTCTGTCCCCTATAACAACCAGGGATTGTGGGTTTTCTTGCTGGCAGTTGCATATTTCCCCCTGCAGATCAAGCAAATTCATTCTTTTTTTGTCCACCCTCCTGCTGCGTAGCCAGGCACGTGTGCCAGGCAGTCAGCCGGGGGCTTCCCTGGAACTTTCCTCCCAGTCCTTTTCCTGGGAGAGGCCTAATTAGCTTGATATTTAACCAGACTCAGGGAAGCTTTGCTAAATTCATCTAATTCATGGTTAGGCAAAACACAGCACTGTAACAACTTCAGCGAGGAGTCATCTGTCGAGTATCCTCATTTTGTGCTTTAACTGACATAACATCTATGCCCCTTCATCATCCTGCATACTAGATACCTGTGCTTGCTCGTAACAGAGAGCTCCTGGCAAACACTCAGCACCTTCATCAGACTACATGTCCACCAAAGCACACAGTCAACTTCTGCAAATTCAAGATGCTAAGTACAGGACATTAATGCCATTCTGTACATATCTTTAGGTATATTTTCTCTGGATATGAGATTCAAAGCACCAGTGCTGTAAACCAAAGTCTTCCTTCATGTCTATTTGCCATAAGTGAATCTCAGCTGAGATTATGAGAAAGGTCTATTAAAAAAGAGAAATCATGGGTTTCTTCTACATTGCACAGAAACAGTGAATAAGGTTGAACATATTGATTCATAACTACAGCTCCACACAGAGCTGTTTGGTTGTGCACTATTAGGTGCTCCTACTAGAGAATCACAGGCTATAAAAATCAATGTATTTTAGCCATTCCTGAGGGCTAAGACAGAAAGGGCATTTTTCAGTTTGGATTATTTAGTATTTTTTGGTATACAACTGCATTAGCTTTTAGAGAACAGAAATTGAAGCTTTTATGTATGTGTATACAAAAAGCCCACACTCGATAAGAACGTGAAGTTTCTCAAACAGATCCTTACTTTTTCAACAGCCTTACCCCCCCACCACCACTAATGTCAAACAAGATTTTAACTTTCTGGCTAATCTAACAACTTTAATAGACCTATTCAAATAGATTTTGAGTCAGATAATATCAAAGACCAAAGGAATCATAATGGCAATTTCACCTAGCTTCCCATATGACACCAGTCACAGCATTATCTACATGTCCTGCACTGAACCCAAAACCACACTATCTTGATTTCAGGTGATGAGAAATCCATACCTGTTTATGTGATAAACTTAGATATTGCCATTCAGCAGGCTAGGGAGATAATTTCATCTAGTCAGACATTTTAATCTTTATTGGTGGTGCTCTGGCTGTAATAATTCATAAAAGATAATGACTGCAACCCCACTTTCACTTTCCAGTAATTAAAATCTTGTCCTCTATGTTACAAGTTCTCTTCTGTTGTGCTGATGTGAGAGTGGTTATTTTTAACTACATTAACTGATTATCAAACAATCAGGGTGATCTACTTTGTCTGGCAAGGGATACATCAGCTTTCTTTGCTGGCTACTTGCCACCATAGTACTATTGCCAACATGCAGCTTTCACTTCCAGGAAGGCCGCAAAAGGAATAAAGCCTGCACCTCACATTTTATAGCTAGAAATCCTCTACCCAGATCTGCATGGATGGATATTCCAGATTCATCTACCCCTGATGGTAGGGGTGGGACGTGGACAGGGCTGGTTAGTGTAAAAACTGAAGACCAGAGATTTTTCACCAGGGTAATGAGGCAATCTCTGTATCTTCATATATATACGATTTATGTTTTTCTAATTGCTAATTAACAAGGCAAAACCAGAGGCATACAGGCAGTTGAATTTCAAGCATTTACACCCAGAACAGCATTTACTGAAAAGTTGTCTCAAGATTGTTCCTTGAAATCTACCCAGAATTCTAGCAGAAACAACTACCAACAGCTCACTCATGAAAGGGAGTTCTAAGAGAGAAGCAAAAAGATAAGTCAGAATGCCAGGCTAGTCTGAAATAATCCACAAGTGCCTTTGAGATACTTGGTAGGACCCATCTATTGAAAAGTAATGTAGAGGAGTTACAGGGTTCAGATCTGATGTCCACATGCGTGTGGGGGAGAAGAGGGGATTCCTGTCTAGTGCATCAGAGACACTCTGTACAGGTACGAAGAGTTGGAATAAAAGTGACTCTTTGTACCTGTATAAATAAAGCTATGTTTAGACAATGACTCAAGTCCATACTTAAGTGTTCCTTATTATTATTTTCTTAGTGGTAGCAGTGTTTCCTGACAACAGGTCTGCTATCTTACTTAAGCAATTAATATATTTTCTTCGACACTCAATAGTTAAAGATTGTCTTTGTACTGTTTAACACGATCCTTTTCCTTTTTACTGATGCAAGACAAAGAAAACCAAGTTACTTCAATATCTAAGACAGGTGTTTCCCACCAACTCGTCACAGCCATCTGAACTTCCTTAAGCTGTGACATAAGGATTACTCCTGCAAAACAGCAAGGGGCTGGTGCTGTAAGGAGACTAACACTTCCCTGCAGGAGCCAGCAGAAGCAGACGAACCAGTTTCCCAAGATAAAAGCTATGATAATTAGCAAGGACATTGCCATCTGAATCTGAACAGGATTCCTACGGCTGGAAGTGGGTTTCAGTGTCTGAAATGTCATTAATCATTGCTATGCTTTCTTGTATGAAGTGACCCAAGTTGCAACTCTGGCAGGAAACAGTTCTCCCCTCTGGGAAGTGCAGCCAAGGTGCTCTCTTGAAGCCCCAGCTGCAGTTCCAGTTAGAGGCCAGAAACACAGGAAGTCTTCAGATGAGCTCAGATATTTTAAAATGCAGGGAAGGGTGCAGTTACAGCACGTGATACAGTCACCTATTTTCTGCTTGGCTGTTTTCTAGCTGTGACTGAACATGCATGGTCTTCCCTGAAAGCCAAAATATTTAACACGCAAGTGCAATGTGTGTTTAGCGTGTAAGGAAAGAAACTTGTTTACTTCTATTACAGCAAGACAATCTTAATATGTAGAGGATAAGCTTAATATTAAAATATTAGAAGTGTTTAATTGTCTTTGCTTGGAAGATGACCATTTTGCAGGTTTGTAACAATTGAAAAATATATGAAATAATCTTTACAATATCCAAGTCCTTACGCTGTCATTGCTGTATTGTCCGGGCTAACAGTAGGGGAGGGGTTTCATAAGCACGCCTGTCTTCTGCATCAAGACAATTTCCAGACACAGAGAATTCTCCTCTTGTGAATCATACAACAGATGAGTCTTGCCACAGTAATTTATTTCTTAAAAATCTAGTTTATTGCACTTGTCTCAAAGCACAAACAAAACCAAAAAACTAAATACAGAAATAAAAATAAAAACCTCATCCTAATTTCATTAAAACTACTCTAAAAAGTAGTCTGATAAGAGCTCGACACCAATTTAATATAGCATAGCAAAGTACAGTATTATACAGGAAATAAACAACTAGCAAGTTCAAGCCATTACTAAGATGACTTTGAAAAATGTAATACAAAATTACTATTAAATAATGCCATTGTACTTTAGCATCTGGTGGTTGGCAGGGCACAGAGAAGTACTCATGTCCCTTCTCCAAAGTGATTGACTCAGGAGCTGCCTCAAAATACTTTTAAGCTGAATTTTAGCTTCTTTGGGGTCCTCAAGATACCAAACTGTATTTGCATAAAACAGACTGGGTTACTTCAGAAGCTGATTCCATTACAATCCACTGCCAGACAAGCTAAAAAATCCCTCTGGGGTAATCTCCATATACGGATGAGATAGCAATGAAGCAAACATATCGTCTGTAAAAGGGCAACAAACCTCTCCCCTCTGTAGGACTGAAAGATCAGACTGAGGACTGACAGCCAATATCACAAGTGGTACTAAAAAAAAGTGACATAACTTGGTTCTCTCTCCACCGATTCACATTCTCACCTTGCACCGTGTTTGTTCCAAGTTTAGTGCAGTACATGCACAACTTACTCTGAAAGAGAACAGAGGTTAAAAAGAAAACACATCCTTTTCTGCATGTATTACGTCCTCCAAACAGAAACATCCCCACTTTTCAACTCCTGGCCTTTTCTGAAGCTGGCTCTTTTACAGTATTGGTTAGCAGCTGTTTTAAACGTTCTGAATGATTTATAAGCTTAGAACAAACACAAAATAACTCCTCCCCCTACATAGTGAACTCAAGTTCTCTCATCTACAGTTCTATTGCTTAAAAAAAGATGAGGTATCTTTCAAAGAAGATTTTGTTTAAGGAAAAATAAACTGCAATGATTATCTTAGGTTAATTCCCAGTTCATCACATACCTCTGCTGCAAGATCTGTTAAGACACTTCGATATTTAGCTAACATAGCTAAAATTCAGAATATTGTTAAGTATTTTCTCACAATATCATAATTTTTAATGGGATATATAGGTAATTCTATCAATTACCGTTTTTTCTTTTAATAAATCTAAGTTTGGTACTCAAAACAATTTGAGTCCAAATGTTAAAGCACTGGCTGGAGGCACAAATACAGCACAACAGGAATTATGAAAGCTGCCTTGTAATCACAAATCCAACATGCAACTTCTTCCTATTCCAAAGTGGGACTTACCCCAAAACTCTGTCAGCTTCCTGATGCCTGTGTGAAATGGGCAAAAGTCCCGCTGATATTAGGCATAACCCAAACTTCTCCCTTGTGAATGACGCCAAATTATGAACCAAATATTTAGAAATGGAAGGTTAGTATAGCCTTATAGATATTTATACGGAAATGGATCAAACTAAGTTCAACACCAATGCTGCATAATCACAATGATCTGAGATCTTACTAAGAAATACTTTGCCATATTTTCTTCCACACCGCAAGTGAAAATAATTCTAAATATATGTACAACAGTTGGAGAGAGTTCCCATCAGTTTGGAATTCCAAGTACAGGAAGAAACTGAGCAATGCTTAATGTTTCTGCTGTAGAGAAATATTTAATGCAACAGAATTCCTTCTCAAAGTAAGTACACGTGTAGTAGTGTGCATGCTGTTGTGAAATAGTCTCTTTCATTGCTAGTAAGATTAACTTAAAGAGTTCCCAAAGGAGCTTCTACAGTAGTATGGTATAACAATTGCAGTATGCCACACCTAAAGGGTCTCCGAAGAGATAATGGAACACATATCAGAACTCACAGCTTGAGGGCTATTTAACAGGTCATTTTTTCAATACAAAAGTGCTAATATCACAGGTCCAATATTAGTGGCTTTTAGATCCAATGTTCTGTACATACAACACAGAAATGCTGTCCTGTTTTTAAACTGCTTCACAAGCTTGAGAGACTTCATATCACTTCCCATTCATCTTCAAAATCATCAGGATGAAGCAGAACAGAAGTGTCATTAGTTTTCTGCAAACTATGGGAATGGCTAAAGGTCTTAGTGAGGCGCTGGAGAAGGGATCCTGAAGCACTGATCGCCCACAGTTCATCTAGAGGAGTCACTGCAAAGTATAAATTGTCCAACTTTTAATTAAGGTAGCAGGTTCCAATTAAAAACATCGAATAAATAACATTTGGATCTATTTTCCCAACTATAGCCTGAGAAGGTTTTTACTATGGTGATAAAAGTTTCATTCTTGCTGAAACTCTCACAGTCAAAACAGTATTTAGATTATGCTGCTCTCCTTGCATATGGTCAGCTTGAGCATCGTCACGCAGAAGTCAAAGCAGACATCACAACGTTTTGGACTGTCATGCAGAACCAACTTGCCTGTTAAACGTGAGACATTTCCAGGAATCTTCTTCCAGTAGTCTCCTGCAGGATTCTTGTCGGTGATGCCATACCGGCGAGCTACATCTCCATTTGGACAGCGTGCCCAAACGGTCCTTGTACTTATAGCCAGCTGACAAGCCTGCAAGCCTAAAGATAATGGGACATGAAGAGAGAACAATCACAGGCTTTCTTATGTACTAAATAGACTTTCAGAAAAGTTTAATAAGAGATGATGTCAAGACTGTAACAGTTTTTATGTATGAATACTAGAGAAGAACTCTCCATTACAAAAAGAAATAGCTAGTTTTCTAGGAAGCTTTCTAAGGAAGAAGACAACTTAGGACTACATTATTCCTTCCATTGACTTTAGGGGAGCTGAACAGAGTAGATACTATTCAAGTCTGAGCTTCTGGCCCCGTGCATGCAGAACATCAGAAAGCAGGCCACTTGCAGCACATGAAGCACTGGTGAACCAAAAAGCTTTTTAGTTGCAGACTTTGTACTTGCTGCATCTATGGACCATAAGGACATCACACTGTGGACAGGTTTTGCTATGTGGCCACAGCCACAAGTAACTACCAACTAGAGGATGGTCATACCCCACTTTTGGAGCCTCCGCCGTATTTTATTATCACATGGGGAATAATCCAACAGTTGTAACTCCAGTTTGTCTAAAAATGTCTACTGTTACCAACATTGTGACCTCTTTTTTTCCTTTTGACAAGAAAGCAAGTTCTCTGCAACTAAGTGCCATGCATTTAATGCAGTGGAAAACTTTTTTTATATAAGTTTTTAATAAAAACTTAATTTTATTACAGGCAAGGCAAAAATGTAATTATGTAATCTAGAATGCATCCAGCACACAGGATTAATAGAAAGATGTGCAAAATAGCATTAGGGTTTTGTTAGCCACATCTAGATAGGAACCTCATGTTGTAACACATTTAAATACAAAACTCCCCACAGCACAATAGTCCCCTATTGCTTAGGAATACCGCTTCAGTTCTAACTGAAAGGAAACTAACATTTATTAATTCTGTGGCAGAACCCTAAAGTAACACCCAACAGAAATTCATCCAAAGAAATCAGATTTCTCTTCAGTCAACTACTTAAGCATTTTTTTTTCAGTAAAACCAAGGTCTTCCTTAAAAGAAAAACCTTATCAAATGCTTTACTATGATCCTATAAATAAGCACACGATTCCTGAGAAAAATATTTTATGTAAGCATTGCTATCGAATGTAAAAAGCAACAGGAAAAACCAACAAAAAAACTAACAAAAAATGAGAAAAACTACAGAAACAACATGGAACTGATGCATTGATTTTTACCTGGTACATGTTCCCAGTCAGTGCCTACAGGCATTTCATCTGTAATTCCAACTCGTACGTGGACATTCCATTTGCTATCAATTGCCCACAACATCTGGTCATTTGGACTTGAATGAATGCTGACCAAGTTGATTCCTACTGGCTATAAAAATTAAGCACAGTATTTAAACTTTGTACTGCTGTATCTTTGTACTATTGTATCATGTGCTCTTCATAGAAGTATGAAAGACAAGTAAAATATTTACCAGACACTAAATACAGGAAGAAATGTAACTGACATTTTATTTGTTGTTGTACAAAATTACTCATTTTCCAAAAAGTCAATCCCTTCCTAAGAAAAGGAACATGAATGAATGTCACCCAAAGTTACTGATAAAGTTATTAATATTTCATGTTCAGCACCCGAGTCTAATAATATTACTATTTGCTTAACCACTGTTATTCCAGTTGGGTTCAGGTTCAAATGCAAGTTGAAAAGGGAATCCCTCCACTGAAATGCACAAAGTGCAGGATTTTCCCCTTGCCTTCCTGGAAGTTTTCCTAGCATAACTAACTCTGCACTTGATTTCTAAATATATAGAAGGGGTACATTTTTACACTCTGAATGTCTCCCCTTTGCAATGAAATGGTGCTCTGCCTTCTTCCCTGTACTCCATTCTACAATATGCTTGTGGAGCTTAGTGCAGACCACTACAGTACTGGAGCAGCCACGCCTGCAGGAGAGGGTCCACAACAAACCCAACACACTTCCCATTCTGCTCCCAGGCATGTCCTTACCCTTGCTGCTCCCATAAAGACTTGCCTTAACTACCGTTCAAAATCAGCATTACTGACCACAACACTTTAGGGACATCATTAACATAATGATTTTGTAGCAAAATGTATCAGCCAACAGGTTTACTGAATGCAAATATCCTGCAAAATATGCCCTTTAAATAAAAGGCAAATAAGAACAAGGAAAAAAAAAAAAGTCCTTCTCCACATCAGCCTAATAAAGCCACTGAAGAAGACAGTAAGATGCCCTGAAATGCAACACCACCTCACAAAGAAGCTCTGCATTTCCTGCTTTAGCCTCCTAGGCATAAGCTGAATTTCCAATGGGATAAATGGAAGAGCAAGCAGCTCTCTACATGCATAAATCTAGGTATACAGAAGCATATTCTGCATGTGTATATAAGCACACAGCAGAGTCTCAGATGGGCATTCTGTTTACACAACAGATACTGCTTTGGTTTTACTTTTAAAATTCTGGGGTTACCATGTGTCTGTCTGGCTATAACCAAGTTTGACTTGTATCACTGAATCAATCCTGACTATTCAGGTTTCAAGGCCTTTGACAGATTATCTTGCCATGTTTGTGCTCTCACTAGGTAACCTGTCCTCCACTGGATGCTTGAGGCTGGTAGATGCTTGATGAAGTGTTTACCTCCGATCACAATAAATTCATAATGGCTTCTGTTTGAACACTTGCAGGAAGACACTAATTGTCTTCAAGAGCATTGACTACATAGAATATGTAACAGCCTAGCTACTTAACATTTGGAATTAAACTATTGTACTGCAAAAAAAAACTAAACTAAACCAAATCAAAACCAACCAATAAATCACAACAGAACCGAAACACCCCAAAGCCCCACACAACCCTCCCCTCTGGTCTTGTTGCCTCTTCACTAGAAGTGATCCTTACTCCTCACCCTGTTTCTGTTTCTCCACTCCATTTTTATTTGCTTCTTGCTATGGCTGCTTTGGCTCTGACTCCTCCTTGTTTCACTCTGCTCACCTCCTCACCTCATGGGGTATGCCTCGCCCCTGGGCGGCTTCCAGTTTCATCACATCCCTCTCCATATTTCTGCTGTTGTAATCCCATGTTTTAACGTAAAGGAGCTGTGCAATTAATAGCTTGTGCAGACTACATATAACAGATCTTTGCCCTGTTTTCTTTTTCTTTAAATCCACTTATCTACTTCTTTCTGCAATGTTGTTCTAACCACAGTCACCTCTTCCCCATGTCCTTCATACCACAAATTGCCAGTGTATCTGCCTGTGCTCCTGCACTGCTAAACACTCACGTTCCAATGACAGTCCTTCACAAACTGTGCCAAACAGCTTGGTGTGACCCTTGTTAATGAACTGTTAGGATTTGTGCACCTTGCTCTCCACTCTTCCATGTCAGGATCCCATTCCTCTCTTCCGCTCTCATTTATCTAGAAAAAAATTCCCTGAACAAGAACTGGAGGAGTGTTTCCGTTCAGAAAGACTTACTGCTTACACTTAGTACCTAAGCCTGTGCATTACTACAGATTTATAGGGGAAGCTAAGAAAAGCAGAAAAAAACACCCCAAAGGAGTAGCGTGAAAGGAGCTGCATTACACCTAGCTAGATTGCTTCAAATATCACCCCAGGTTGAAGTATAATCAAAGCAATTACCTCTACTCTCCTCTGCAGCACCAACGTATCTAAGAAACAAATGGCAATTATCAAGTTCAAAGTAAAACTTCTACAAGCTTGGGCAAAAATTCTCCTCATTCTTTGTTTTTCTAAGCGAGCTCCTGTTTCCTCCTTAGGTTTCCCTACCTCTGGATATTTCACTTTCAGCTTCTCTTCCCTTTTCAGGCTACTTAGCTCCTTTGGATAAACTCGTATCAATAAAACAGTTCTCCTGCTTGCTCTCATTATCAAGGATCCAGGCAGTAATACACTGACGGCAGCACCTGATGCTCTGAGCAGAACCCCCCACTCCAGCACAGCAGCTTTCTGCTGTGGGTCACCCAGCGGCTGCCCCAACTGGCAGCATGGCCGGGGACCCGACTGCAGACAGCAGCCTTGGGCACAGGACAGTGCCAAGGCATTGAGAGGCAAGTACAGGCAATTCTTACAGCCTGTTGCAGAGGTTTTACCTCTGTTGTCATGGAGTTTTGTTTGGTTTTTAACCCAGAAACCATTCATCTACCACTAAAAGGTATTCTCATGGCTATCACAGTAGGGTGGATAAAATTAATTTAAAAATTTCTTGACATACTGTATCTTTTTTTTTTTAACAGTTATACTGACAACATCTCAGATAACCCTCATTTTCACTGAGCTTTAGTTACCACAAGCATGCTTTTGAGTATTTTATCATCTAACAAGAAACAGATCTCTACAGCTGCACTTAAAGATTAAATAAGTTTTCTCACATCAGTAAAAGAGAGATATCTGTGCAAATTTATAAATCTGCTGATAATATTTCAAAGACTGATAACCATGAAAATCAACAAATTATTTCAGTGTAGCCTTTTCTCAGCTGGTTTAACTTCCAATAGCATTCATGAGATTTTTCACCTTAACTGTGAAGTATGTCATATTTGTAATTTACTAATGAGTTTGGAATTTTTAAGAGTTTCTCATCCTTCCTCCTCAGATGTTCATACACCAAACTCTGTTCATAGGTTTATCCACAATACTCATCATGGTGAGAGGTTTACTTGTTATGGAGCACTAATAGATTCAGTGTTATCTTATAAAGCATGGTGGAACACTGTTTCCCTTTGACTTGTGCTGCCAAAAATTTCTGAACTCAAAAAATTCTCAGGAGACAACGGTTTTAGCCAAGAACAGAATGCAGATCTTCTTGCCCTCCAGTCTTCTATCTCAGCTACAAAAATCCCAGTCGCTCTCTGTCTTTTGATATTGAGGATTTCCCATTAAAACCACAGACTGCAACACATGCCAACTATGCACTTTTCAACATTTAAGATTATGTACTAAAAGATGTGAATCTCTTTATTTTCTGCTATCAATAAAAACAACGAAAAATAGTTTGCTAGTATCCCACATGTCTGACAAGAAAACAATGCTGATAAAATTAAGTAAACCTAAAGGAAGCATTTAACTAATTGTTAAATGATCTCAAGAAATAGTGTCTATGCTGAGCATTTATGTTATGAAGTTGCCCAGTAGTTTTTATAATTCTGTGCAAGTCATTTCCCTTTTTTCTACAAAGCAGACAAATAAGCTTCAGTGTAAGAACTTCATTTAAACAACAGGATCAAACAAAATTCAAAGTAAAAACTAATGTGCCCCTCCAACCCCCTCACCCCACCTCCCCTGACTCAAAAATTTTGTCTTATTATAACTACTTCAGTCATGGCTGAATCACAAAAAAATGCTTCAACTTCCTTGTCAAGGAGAAAAAGGACAAACACACATGCACAGAAGAGAAGCATCAGAATATTCGTCACATCACTTCAGGAGCACAGAGCCCATGTATCTGCAGACCTTCACTGTCTCTGTTCTGCTGCAAATATCCAAGATGAGGAAGACCAAACAGAACTCTTGCAGTTTGTTCAAGCCAAATCCTTTTTATAACAGATTGGTGGCTGCAAGCAGCACAAATGTCCTCCTCACCTTCAAAACACAAATCAGAACCACCTTTAGCTGGTCCAGGCCAGGCTGTCAGAAGGTCAGATCAGAGATACTTCTTACATTGTTGAACATTATCTGTGTATCAGAGTAGTCTGACTCTTTTCATGGCTAACAGACCTCCAAACCCCACTAACTGGTGTAACAAACTCTCCTAAGAAAGGCCTGTCTGCATATGATTTTCTGAGATCCATTTGAATGAAGTTTGTAAAGCACTTTGAACATCACAGTTATCAAAAAAGCACGAGCAACGTAAGAGAAGTGACCAGAATGTTTTGCATTCAGACTTTTAAGCAGAACAGCTTGCTAAAGTAAGTGCCTCTTTTTTCTCTGCATAGAAGTTCAAGGCAATATACAAGAGCAGGAAAGATAAATCTATGTTTAGTATTCCTGGAAACCACGTGCTCTTCAGTAATGCTGCCATTGAATTGTCAGAGAAAGATTATTATTTATTGACTGAAAAACTGGAGTACTATTTTCCTCAGAAGTCTTAGAAAAACAACATGACCCTTTCCCCCACTTTCTGCCTTTAGTGAATAAACAGATGAAGGCCGTAGCTGGTTATCTCCAGTCTGTGTCTAGCAGAAATGGGAAGAAGAGGCAAAGCCAAGGAATCAATTCCTTGACCTCCCCTTTATCAGCTAAGTTTTTTATTGCAAGGGCTTTGCTTGCAGAAACATGGGAAAGACGACAACATATGGCATCAAAACTTAGAAAAGTCATTCCAAAATCATGAGACTATTCACCACGATAAAGCTCAAAAGAACCATAAGATACTTAAAAAAATATGTAGTACATCTGGTCCTCACAAGCAATTAAAAAAAAATAATTAAAATTTAATGCAAGCACTTGAAAAATCATACAAGCTACAGGCCTAGTCAGGTTTGTCCAATTGTTTTCTGGTCACAAAAGATTAGAAACTGTAGTGTAGGAGATAATCTGTCTGTAATTAGCACTACAGGTATTTTTAATAATATACTGAAAACCTGAACTATTAAGACAAGAACAACTAAGTTTCTACATAAACATATGTAAAGTAAATGCTATGTGCAACAACTTCCCATGAAACGTAATTCAGCATGAGGTAATAAAAACTTTGTATAAGCAAAGCTCTGAGTAACCAAGGTTGGTTTTTTTTATTCCTTTTAAAAACAGATATTTAACGAGCAACAGTAGTGCAGACCAGGCTGTCCACGAGTTGCCTTCCCAGGTAGCTGGAGGGCTGGGTTCTGGTGTCTCTTCTGCTCACATGGCCCTTCGTACAAAACTGCCAAATGCTCTGGTCTGTAGGAAGACCCTGTCTACTGAATGCATGTAGTGAAGCTAAGAAGTGAGCAGATGAGGTTGATCTGTACATTCTAGTAAATGGATTATCTGTCTGGGAGGCAGTGACCTCATTTGCTGTCTGCAAAGAGAGGCTGTCAGCCCCTCATCTGCTTACAACATCATCATACAATATGGAGACAGTAGTACACCAAGGCAATGTATTAGGGGCCTCCAAGCTCCTAATTCAAGGTCTCAGATGCCCATCAGTTATCCCACGGTGTCTCTACTCAGTGCAGATTTGTTGGCTCACTAAAGTTCTCTTCACTGACCGTACACCCTGAGCTTAGCACCCACCTCTAATGCCCTGATTTATTTCACAGAAGCTAAGCCCCCAGTTACAAACTTGTCAACTGGATTCAGCCCCCACCCCAGCTTTTTATAATGAATCAAGCTCAAGTTCAGTAACAACAATAAAACCTGCTCTAGTGAGAATTCAGGAAACACGGACACTGCTCTAATGAAAATGATCTAAACAAAAATATCCCCAGAACTCTTAGTTTGGACTAGCACAAGTAATTTTTCCTGACTGTCTCTCAAAACCACTGTTCAAGGATTCCTATTTATTGAATACTTGAGGCTATCACATTTACAGTTCCACTGAAACCAAGGCACATGCTTGCTAACTCAAGACTTGTATCCTTTACCTGTTAATTTTTACATCATTGTATTTTTATTTTAAAATAGAATAATTCTGAAAAACTCAAAATATAATAATTGTAGTTACTTTATTTAAGAAATATATTTAACATTCAGTTGGCTAATCTGTCTGAAAAATAATGAAGTTTAACTCTATGTTAGCAAGCCAAAATAGGGGCATATTGTAACAGTGCAGAGGTGAGGACGTTTCTAGTACTGAACAAGTAAGTATGAAAAAGGAAGGTTCTCCTTCCCACAATTTTATTTTTTTTTACTGTAGGCTAGTCTTGTCAAAAAGCAAACAGACCACCTTAAGATCATACCTCAAAATGATACAGAAGGATATTCTGCTCAGGTTTCTGGGTGTCTCCCATTCTGTGCACTTTCTGTGATGTGAAGCTTCTGGTGCTGATAAGAATTGCTATCTAATGTGACAGGCTACACGCATGCTTATGGCGATAGCAATGCCTTAAAACAAATACCAGAACACTAAAACTCCAAAGCAGAAAAATACAGTGTAATACAGTGACAGCACTTCTCTTAACAAGCAACACAAAGGAAGATGATAAACACTGAACCGAGCAATGGAATCAGTGTGAGTCAACTTGAGTAAAAATGCTGGAATTGCATTTTTTTCTAGTAACTAAAGCATCTTTTATGTAACTTAAGATTTCTTAAAAAAGGCATGCCTGTGAAGAACGGTACACAAGGTTTGAACTTCAACATTATGGCACTCTGAATCAGCTAAATGAAATATTCTGCTGCAGGAGCTTGGATCTCCTGTTATTTGCAACCCACCTTGATACAGCTACTCTGACTACTACCAAACAGTTTTTCTCTAGATCATCTTGAAAAAGTACAGTCCTCCAGGAAAATCTTCTTCCCATTAATGTCTTCAGGAGGCCTCACGTAAGTAATGATTTACCAAACAGTAGACTAGCTAGCTTTGTGTATAGATAACCAGAAGATTTAATGAGTGTATTGACTAAGAAGAGCTGGTCTAATAGAAGACACTTCCTCTGCATCTCACCTTAGTACTCCCAAGTGGAACTCACAGCAACTCACAAAGCTATCTGTGCAGCAGCTGGGTAATGCAAGCTAGTCTGCGCTAGTGAAAACAATCACACTTGACCAGTGATGAGGATTGTGCATTAGAAAGAACAGTTTTCTAGAGTGAGTACTTTCAAAAGTAGCATGGATGATTCTGAAGTAAAAGTTATGAAGCATTTTCAACAAAAACCCCACCCCTCCAAATATCCAATCCTTCAAGATCATTTCAAACAAACCCTTCCTACATTTCAGCTTTGATTTTGGCACATACCAAAAAAGATGTAACGGCAAAATCTGATCCTGAGGAGTACTGACTGCTTCCGCCTCTAAGTACCACTTAACAGAAAACTGGCCTTAATAACAATAATAGGAAACTTAACTGAAAAATGCAAAACCAAGGCAGGCAGTAGAGGAATAATGTCTCCAGATTTTCATTAAATATTCTGTAGGGTAAGCAGAACTTTATTTAAAGACAGGAAAGTAAACAAAGGTCACCACTCATCCGCAAGGTACAGCCAACCTCTTTACATTGAATGTACATTAAAAGAAAGGAAGGTCTTGAGAATAAATGAAATCTAGCATGTATTAGTTTTGCAGAATTAAAAATATTTGAAATTTAAAAAATCTGTAACTAACATTTGCTTTGTAATTTTAACAATTTTTGGATTACAGTGAAATTGTGAACAGCCTTAATTTTTTTGTGAGACAAAAAATAGCTCCTCTTAGATCAGTGAGAGTTTTGACTATCTTCTCTTACCAATGATACCATCCTTAAAATGTAAGGAGACAGTTATTAGGTTGTTTATGGGAAGAGTAGTAAACCAAAAGTTTCTGTAATTTGAAATGCACATACGGCAAGAGACCATTTTATGGCAAACTAAGTTAAGCAGTACTCTTCTGCTGACCCTGGGAACTACAAAGGATCAAGGAAAGCTTTATAAAACAGCCAAATAGCAAACATTTCCTTAAATAAACTCCTTTTACTCCACAATTCAGACAAGCTATGTGGATATTTAAACAGAACTCTTGATTTAATAAAATTCCTTTCTCAATCTTATTCTCTGTGAAAATTGGTTACAAAAGAGCCAAGAGTAACAAAAAAATGACAATTAATAAACTGTTTTAATCTATTTTTAGAGTAAGATTGGTTGTTTACAAGCAATAGATGTTTGGTCACTCATTACAAATATTTGTCCTGATCTTTGTTTGCTTTAATCTTCTTAAATAAAGTTCTGCTTATCTGATAGATCCCTTAATGTAAATCTGAGGCAGTGGTTCTTTAGGCCAGTTCTTATGTTAAGCAGTACTTGTAGGAAGTGAGCATTTATCCAGATAAGATTTTGCCTTTGCAGCTTTCTCAAAAAGTGTCAAAAATCAAAGCTGAAATGTTGAAAGAATATTTTTCCAGCAAGAGTTCAACTTCTGGAGATCTTTTAAAGCAATTTGATGATTTTAAAGTTTTGATCAACTTCTATTCCATAATCACCACATTAGTCTATAGATTCTATATATTTATATTTTAAGTATTATTCCTTTAGGCCAGAAATCTGAAAAGCATTAAATCTTCACAAATACAAGTGCACACACATACAGAGGCATACTCTATAGTATCTAAATGAATAGTATTTATATTTCTTGCTATTTATTTTTTAAAGTAAATTTAATGCACATTGAGACATGCTGCAGCAGATAACAAGTTTTACGCTGTATATTAACAATTGAATTAAAAACTCTATTTCTTGGACTAAAATAATTTAATCAAAAAATTTTTAATCAGCTTTGTCAATGTCCTTAAAGCAGCTTCCAAAAAACTGCTTACCAATGTAATTATTTTGGTTTCTAAAGACTGCAGATCAGAAAACATCTACATATAAGCTACTACTGCTCAAGATACTGCAATGATGTTATCAACCACTTCTGAAATGTTGGATAAAGAAGAGGGAGGGCAGAGAACATAAAATGTTATTTTTCATCTCAAGAGATACTCAAATAGGGAGTTATAAAGGGAAAAGTAAGAAGAAGTGAGAATGGCTTTAGTCCAGATAAAAAACACCAAACCATACAGTATCACAGTGCAAAGACTGAAGTTTTATTCACTGATTTTTAGCATAAGTAAAATCTCATCAGAACTGTTGTCTCTGAATACCTTTGTGAAGCTGTGCAAAGATGGATGCTGTGCAAGTGCAGCGCTCCTTTAACGAGACGTGACACCATAAAAGCAGAGTCTGTAGCTGCTCACAAGCTGATCATGAGTCATGAGATCTGGGATATGGCAAGTCATATTGGCTCTGACATTTACTGAGGAATTAAATATCCATACTTGGTTTTAAATTACGTTATTTGAGAATGCTCCTGTACCTAAAGCAAGTGAAAGGTAATTTTTACTTTCTTCTTGAAACAGAAAATGACTGAATCATTCAAATACTTCTTACAGTATTTCTGTTGTTCTGAAGATAAAGTGATGCAGCATGAACAGTGTCAAAGTCAGTTAAGGGACAGTTAACAGTAAGGTGCTGCTAATATGTATGTACTGTTCACAGAATAGTCCACTTCTCAGTCATCATGTCATAATTGTTATCTAAACACTCAGATAGCATTTGGAAATCATTTAGAAGTTCACGTATTTACTTATTTTGCATAAAGCCTGTGTAAAAGTATGAATGGCTGCTCCTTCAGAACTTCAATGACTTGCTTTAATGTGCTGGAATTGTCTCAAAATGAGCATGTAACCCATGGGTTTTCATCTACTCTGCAAGCAATGTTTGAGTTTTTGCCCTTTCATATTGACTCGTTAAATTTGCAATGTCAGGTGTTGGCAAGATAACAGGAAAGAGAATGACATTGCTTTAGGTATCAGAAGTTATCAGTTTGAAGTCAACATCATCCAGCTTCCTCAATAAGCCACCAGGAAAGAATTTGATTTTTCAGCCTTGTCTACTTAAAGACATTCTATGTAAGAAAGTCAGTCCTAAACAATGAGCCACAGAAAATCCAGATTTCTTGTAAACATCTTTGTATGGAATAGTTTAATCTGCTTCAGTGGAGGAGCAGAGAATGCACTTAGTACAGACAAACCAGTATCAGGGTAAACAAACAGGTTCTTGGTCTGTTTTCCTGGATAGACAAATCTTTGGTAAAAAGACATTACACATCTTCTCTGTTTGTCTCTTGGCAAACTCAGTTTAAAGGGGAACATATCCTGCCATGTGTTTTCTCCCCTTTTTACGAATACTGCTCTTATGGAACATATCCTCAGCTTCCTCTTCCTGCTGCCCTACCCCCTGTTAGCAGAAAAAAAATTGTCTCTTAAAGACTACGCTGGAAAGACCCACTTGCAGCACACAAAGAATAAGCAGTGTAATCTTGCCCTTGTTGCAGGTGACATTGGTACTCGTTTATCAGTCTGTTCTACTATTCCACAGAACAACAAGGTGTCAGTTCTCCAGGGCTGGCTGATCACACTCCCAGCACAGAAGGACAAGCTTAACCAGTGCTCTGCTGACCGATGGGATGCAAATCTGAAGTTTTGTTTCCCGGGTTCTCTGCCCTTCTTTGTTGTTACACCCCGAGATTCACAGAAGGAGCTATTAATTGTCTGATCAGAGATAAGAAGAACTAAAAGCAAAGGATGTAAACACCAAATAAATTATTCCAACTCCACTGCCACAGATTTATTTCTTAATATGTCCTTTCAAAAGTACCACGTATTTCACAATCTTAAAGAGAAATTATGTAACATTCTAAAATGTAAATCAAGTATGCAAATACATGCATGCTGCTATGCTACATCAGCAGACAGTTGAAGTGATTTTGTGCCAGGGAGCAAAGAACGACATCAGTAGTCAGAGGTCATAACAGCAGTCCCAACCCATGACACAGAAATTACTCCCGTTTCACAGCTTAATTTTCAAAGTATTAGAGCAGCAACAAAAGCAAGCACTGAGGTTTAAGGAGAGATTAAAAAGGAACAAGACACTGGAGAAACTGGAAATTTCCCTATATTCAAAAAAGATGCTCCCAGGGTACTTTAGGAGGCTCCTTTCCACTCTGACACTTCAGTTGGCAGGTAGAAAGGATATGGAACGCACCCATTCCAGGAAGAGGGGAGAAGAGCTCCAACTGTACTGCGTGCTTACTAACCACCACGTGACAAGGAAAGCCCCTAAATCCAAGCACAGCACCCTGGCAAGCATCCCAGACTCACAAGGGTGAGGATAAAGGAAGGCAGTGGCAGGCACTTCAGCACTGTGCGACCACTTGAGCAGAGCCTTCCCACACCCTCTGCTTCATGCAGTTTGCCAGCCCAGCCCCTCGGCTGACTTACAGCAGGTGCTCAGTGTAAGGTTCAAGGCTGCAGTCTGCTACACGCCCATAGGTCTGCTGTGTTACAAGCACAGCAAGCTTTCATTAAGGACAGAAAGGAAAACAAAACTTTCCACTTTTGAAAAAAACAAAAACAAAAACACAACACTTAAGTTACTTATAACAATTAGATGAATATGGGGTAACCTATGGTGACAAGTCATACTCAGAGCACATTATACAGACTCTGGGGTTGTTTGTATTTTCCCCACTCCCTCTTTTTTTTCTGGAGAGAAAAATCCTGTATAATTCAAACATGCAAGACAAAGTTTTAAGCTACACAATTAAAATCTGGCTCTACTGTCTTCCATGAGTGTTACAGTCATTCTGTTCAAATGCTCAGAGCTGAACCACTGGGTTACAAAGAACTGTAATCAGTATTTTACCTGTATAGGTGGTTCAATCATTATCCACGCAGGAAGCATCAAACTTGGGTTAAGAGGTTGAGTTCCTACACGGAAATAAATGCCACCACTGGTGTCACAGGCCCAAACATGCTGATTTCCACAGGTCAAGCTGATCAGCTTTACAGCACCTAATAACAAAGAGACTATTAGCAATCTGGCATTTTCTCTTCAAATTCAGTTAATAATGAGAACTTTTATTTAGACATGATTGTATTAAGCTAGCTTTAAACACAGTCACATTAAAATGATTAAAAGTTAATAAACTTGTGAGAGGAAAAAAAAATCACTAGATACAATGAATAAAACCTACAGGTAGTGTATATGAAGTATTTATCCTTTAAATCTAAAAATAAATGTTTTAGTCATAAGATACTGCAATTTCTAAAAGTACACTAAAAATACGCTGCATTCAAGCACAGAAACATTCCATGACAAATGTTATCAGTGCCTAGACAAACTTTCACATGACCCAGTGTGAACTTTTCTCTGTAGCTGGCCATGCTTGTAGGCTTTTAAAGGTGTTGATCTGCTAATACGTTCAGCAAAGAACATTCCTAATGCTACCAGCACTTTAAAAATACGAGAGTGTATGGATTACGCATTTCAGTGTTCACATACCAGTGTCACATCTGTAAATAAAGGACCTGATTTTCAGATAGATTTATATTCAGTGTACATATTTATTACACCAATCTCAAAAGTGCAGCAGTATTTTAACCCTAGGAAGGTCAGCATAATGAAAACAAAGCTGCCAAATAAGTACAGTTTGGAATGTTGGGGCTCTTTTTTTTTTTGCATACGCACTCGCTCCCATCAATCTTGCTATTCAAAGTCTGCAAATACAGTAGAGAAGCATACTGATATTTTAGACTAACAAGAACCACTAGTTCATTGTCAGCTAAAACCCTTACCCTTTTCACATTCGTTTTAAAATAGCCACAGGATGTAAAATAACATAGCATTTGATTTTACTTTTTTTCCTCCCCGTGTTGGGAGAGCACAATGCTAAGTAACAGAAAACAAGTTCTACAGAAAGAGGGACCCAAGCAGAACAGATATACTACAGAAGGAATGCTCTGGGCAGACTCCAAACTCTAAAAATAGGCTTTGATGGTTGATTGAACATGCCAGTGCTGCTTGGGATATCCCATTCTTGGTAACAGCGCTCTCTTTAGTGATACGAAATCTGGCAACAAATCCTGCAACGAAAGTGCATCAGATGCAGCATTCCTTAAAGAAGTGGGTGCAATTTTGTCCCACAAAGTGCAAGAGTCTGCATTTATTTCTGCAGAAGGCAATATTCCGTCATTAAGGACTGCCTGGGGAAAGGACAGAGAATAACAGGACTACACAGCTTTATCTTCTAGTATCTAGTAACTATATCTAGTTAATTCTTTCTGTAATAATACACAGATCTTCTCACTAACCAAAATTATTTAGCTTTCTGCATCATAAAAATTCAAATTAATTCACCTCACCCCATAATCTCCTTTATCATACAGCCTCACATTAAAAACAAATGACAAAACTATACACAAAAACTACTGCTTGGGAACAACTTTCTTATGCAGGCAGTGGGCTTGACATCAGCTACAAAGTCAGAATCTTACTGAAAACCTTATTATTCCTTCTAGCAAAAGGCAACTTGAATTAATGGCTTTATCACATGATGTCTCAGCTGTTGAAATGTTCTGATCCAAACAAGCATCAGAGCACTCAAAGATGGAATCACATATCACCTACTTGGCACAGCTGATATTATTTACATTTACAGTACAATCTGATATTCAAAAAAGCAGCTCTTATGTAAATGTTTTGGGGGTTCTCCCTCCTCCCACTTACTGTTTTTATGTTAGGAGAGGGTCATGCTAACCACATTCATCTACCCTTTAGAGGCAGTAGCATGATTCAGAAGCATTGTTTATTGTTAAGACCTAAAGGTCATTCTACTGTGTTTAGAAACCTTGATATTGACAGTGGAATTACAATCAAAATAGTTTACTAGATAATACTCCCACTACATTGTGCAAATGTAAAAGGAAGATACTACCAACATAATATGAATATTTCAACATTAATGCTGGCAAGCCCACCACTTCCATACAGAATTCTGAACTGCATTTTACAGCAGCTTGCTTTCCCACCCATCCCCAAATTACAGTCCTAATCTTCTAGGAGTAAACCTAAACACACGCTTGATCAATAACAATAGCTCTCAAATTTCTTCAGCCCCACAGAGCAAATAAAAGCTCTTATAACCATGGACATGCACTATCTTGTCAGCAGTGATCTACCATATGCTTTTAATCAGAGGAAAAACACCTAAAAGATTTTCACACTTAAATATTAACCCACAGTGACAGATAAAGTGGAGTGTCTGAAGTATTTCCTAACCTCAGATTTCTGCAATACCACCACCACCACGTGCCATGAAGCTAACAGAACAGCTGAATGTGAAAGCTGAACTTCTGAACTGATGAAGTTCACAAGCCAGATGTTACAGTCAGCTAACACTAGTTATATGGACTTGCTTTACAAATGCTTTGAGATTTTCAGACACTAGCAAGAAATTCCTTATGATTTCCAGTTAAATAATTACTTTCTAAACTTCTGGAAAGCAGTGGCGTTGTGAGAAAAGTTTGAAACTACTAAGCAACAGGAGTAGGCAACAGGAGTAGGAGAATGTGGACAAACCCATCCTGTAGGTTAGTGAAGGTAAAAGGCACCAACCAGTGCTTAAACTATGGCACGATTAGAGATTTGGAACCATTCCCTCAGATCTGGAAAATCTGGTGTAAAACTGGCAAACAAATTAATTTTAAAAGATACATTTAAAAAGCTTTTCCATTAAGTATTACATATTATGTACTAAAATTGTACGCGAGGCCTAAAGTCTGACAGCTGTGTCTGCCTTTCCTTAACTCTGAAGTTACCACTGCCTGTCAGTTCTCAGACCAGTCCTGAACACCATCAAAAATGGAAAATTTGACAAACATTTTAATTATTTTTAAAATGGTGGAAGAATGGTGCATAGTTTCAATTTCTTTTGTCTTCTCTTGAAAAAGGAATGCAGGTTAGCATGAAGATAAGAATGTTCTAAGAGTCAGACTAATCAAAGAAATAAATCGAATTGGAATTTTACTGATGAAGCTGACAAGTGGCCTGATTATACCAGAGCCAAGCTGGGAGGATGTTCTAGTGATCAAAACATGGTCAGCCACCTTGGTCTTATGCCTAACCAAATAAAAAGAGTGGTTAATGAGCAGCAGGTCCTTAATGTTATGCTGACGCATAAGATCAGGATGAACCCGAACGTAGGAGTGTTATCAGCTGCATCGCTTATAGATGATAGAACTCTCGAAGCACAGTCTTCCATTGAGAGAATCCTGATGAAGCTTTGGCCACCCTGTTAAGAACACATTTAACCACAAAATTCAGGGCCTTGTGTATGGAACTGCCCAGCACCACATGATTATGGCTACAGTGTAGTGCAAGAAGGAGACTAGTTAAAGCTGCTGGTACACCTGCACAGCTCCGCGTCAGGCCAAGTTGTCTCAGTCTGACAAACTGTTAGAAGCACATACACATATAAAGTATCCCGCAAACAGTAAACATGTTGTCTCCAGCAAAAGCCTAAGTGAAACATTGTTTGAAAGCCGTAACTGTTCCTGACATTTTATAGTCCTCTGCTGTGTGGCCCACTTTATCGTAACATACTATTTAATCCAGTAAATGTAATATTTCAGATAAGTAAACCAAAAGATACATCTGAAGGAAAATATTGACTGCCCACTAAAAGAGTTAAGAGATAGTGTACTCAGTAAAAATGTCATACCTAGTTGAGAGAGATCCAGTTTTGTCCAGTGCATCCCTGTTGGACAGCTGGATGAAAGCGTTCTGATGAATATCTGCCCGTGACTGTCCAAACCCCAAATGGCATCCTGGCAGGCAGAGTAGTGCACCATCTCAGCCTCTGGTGGCAGCTGCACCGTAGAAGGACGAAACTGAGGATTCTGATCACTGACACAAAACAGATCCTTGCTGCTTTGGCACAGCCACAGAAAGCTTCCTGTGGAAAGGGCATTTCTGCTATTAAAATCATTCCTAATCCCCTCTGAGAAGGCTTACACATCCACTACTGAAAAAAATGATCAGTACATTTGAAGACAAAACTAAAGCTTCTTGGCTATGTTCACAGGGTAAGGTTTTGAAGTACAAATACACATCCCATAGCCCTTATTTAGGAACCTAAATAGTCCCTTTCCCAACTCAAGTAAGTGGTTAAGTGATCTCCTTGACAGAAATTCATAGAGAGAATATATACATAGCAGGGCACTATCGTATGCCTTTATTATTTTGATCTTTTTTTATCCCTGATAATTACCTTGGAAAAACAGGACTCTTTTTCTGCTCTAAATCATGCATTTTCGCCAACAAAGTCAGTGCACCTAGATAATGCAATTACTAACTATTGTAACTAGCAGCTGAATTCCCTAGTGTTGTTGGACTTTTACTGATAAAATGTGCAATTTTGCTGCAGTAACTGCCCTGACAGGAGAAGCATTTGGTCAGTATAGGCATTCCACCAGAGCATGCTCCAAGATTGCATATTACAAATTCTGGCAATTCATGCTGTGGCAATTTAGGAAGTTCCAGCTCCTAAAGGATTACCCGTTTCTCTGTTGGATGTCACACCACACCAGAGGTGGCACGGTGAATTATATGCTTTTTTTCTTTTTATCTCCAGAAGTTTTACAGACCTATTTCCACCTTACTTCAAATATTTCAGATTCCTGCATACAGAAAAGTCACCCAAAACCTGAAGTAATTCAAGATATTTAATTACATACACCATCAATCCCACTCTTTAAAAATCAGATATTATATGCCTGTGCTGTTGATTCACTAACCTTCTTTAGATGAAGCTGTCGAAGCCAACACAAAAATCCATTTTGTGGCAGAAGCAGTGCCACGAGGCACAATATTATTCCAGTAAGTGCCTTGAATGAAAGAACAAAGTGGTATTAGTATGAAACTTAAACTTATATTGAAATTTGTTTCCATTTAAAAAGTTAGCATTTTAAAGAAATTCTATTGCAATCATCTACAAAAGATTTTATTTCAAGAAACTGCTGGGAGGAAAGGTGAAGAAAACCTCTTCCTGACACAGATACACACGTGTGTGTATCTGGGAATGAGGAAAAGGAGGAGAAAGGAGAAGAGTAATGGTCTTCATCAGGAGAACAAACTGCTGATGAGGTTAAACAGATGACGGTCTAGGTCTGTGTATATTCTTACTGTTCACCTGATCAAAAGAAACTACTACATCACAATTCTCCTTTGAGAAATACAGCAAGACAAATAAAGTGATTCTTCTGTTATCACAGTAAAACCATAACATCACTGTTTTGCATAGTCACACTGACCATGAACCAGACTCCACTGTGCTAGAGACAACAGATACAATAACTTAAGATTGCCTTCTTACCCCAGAGACAGAACAAATGTAGGTACCAGGAGGAGTAACTTGTGCACAGTTCACTTGTGGACAATGAATTCTCCATGAAAAACATTTCCCCTTAAATGGGAAAGTATTTAAGACCAAGGGTTCAGGAATCATTTCATTTAATTGCTTGTTCAAAGCTGCCCTGATGCTCCATGGATCATTTTTGTGGTGACAGAACTGTAGTTAGTTACTTTCTGCTATTTATTTTTCTTAACTTAAAAATATTAGATGTAAGAGCACACCAACCTATTAAGTTTCCCTTTGCCACATGGAATTCATTTTTGCCTGAAGAGATCCAGACCCCGCTGCTGTTTACTCCGAGGAGGCTGGGTTGACACTGAAGCTGCTGTGACCAAAATGCCATTCGAAGTTTATCAGCCACCTTCTCCACAGGTGCCTGAGCTGCTGTTGCTACTGTATGAGTTGCCTGAATTATTGTCTGGAAGAGGCTGCACTGGTCAAACATGACATAATCAGTGATGCTTACCTGAAAAAAAAAAAAAAAAAAAGCATTCTTGAGAATTAGTTAAGCTTTTGGGTGAACTGCAGAATCTTTTATTGGAAGCTTTTTTTTTTTTTTTTTTTTTTTTTTTTGATGTGAGTCCTTCACATATAGGAGATTCTACCAAGAGTTTAGAAACCTTCAAAGTGTAGGAAGGGAAAAATAAAAATGGTACATTTTGAGTAAGAGTCTTCATGATAAACCAGAAGCAATATTAAAAGTCAGCTTGCAACTCCCTCCTACCCTACAACTCAGTTTGAATTCTGCCTTTTAAGAAAGCCCTTTGCCTGGGGATGACATCTCTTCTCTCCCTTTCAAACCATACTGAACTCCACAAATTATGAATTTTCAGTTTCCCAGAGAGAGAAACTTTATATATAGTGTAGAAATTTAAATCACACCACAAAAACTTTTGAGTAATATTCCTTTACAACAACCTCATGGGAATATTAACTCATAAGGCAGAGGAGGTCTAAATGAGCAATTGTGCAAGTCCTGTCGTGGACAATTAGGCTGGCAACACTCTGGAATATTTCTAGGAAGGATGGAAATGCTGAAGAGTGAAAAGTAAGAGCAGTTTGCTAACAACCTCAAAGCCAAGCTACTCGTGATGCCACAATGCAAGAAGAGATTACATATGCACATGAAGTGAGATTCTTTTAACTTAGGTAGACAGGTAGATAAATCTTCTGTAGAATTGTTTTTGGACCTCCTTCTCCCCATGTCTATCTCTGAGGAAAGCAATAAAATCCAAGGAAAACAGAGCTTGGACTCCTACATTAATACGAGGGACCACTGGCAGTAACTGAACTGGTTTTACCCACGTGATTTGCGACTGAACCAAGTTGCACCACATGGTTCAGAGAAACCTCAGCTGAATGGAAAAACGCAGAATAAGTAATCTTGTGAAAATGCGTTTATTATTTATTTCATCTAGCTAAGGAAAATTATGAGTATTGGAAGACAAGAGAAGAGACTGCATTCAGCAGCCACACTGGAACGCTCTGCCTCAACAGCGTGTCCTACCACCACTGTTCAGATAGCGAGCTACGTGCGTACACCACTGATATGCCCTGGTAGAGCATTTCTTGTGTATCTGAAAACTGCTGTGCTGCTGCTCTGGATGACCACGAGATGGCTTTTTACCCCATTTTTTTATAGCAGACAGGAAAACTGGTTTCAGCCATAGCCATATTGAATTTTTAATATATTGAATAAAGAGTGTTACAACACATCGAACAATTAATTGAATTTTATCTCAGAATCTCATGAGAAAACAATGCAAATAATAAACCCAAGGTAAAAGACTAAACTGAAGCAAAATTTAAAAAATGCCTACTTGCCACCAATGGTTATCATCTCCTTGTGGTTTCTTTGAAACTATACCAGTTCTGAACCACAGATTTCCATGGATATCCAAAGCCCATAATGTCTGCTGATCTCCAAGGGTTATGCACACTGGTTCCAAAGCTTGCATTTCACTGGAAATGCAAATAAGTGAAAAAAAAAAAAAAATTAAAATTAAAACTTTTACTTCCAATTTATGGTAATAGTAACTTAAGGGAGCTGTTACAATGCTACCAGCAGTTCTAAATGATTGAACTCGAGGTGGCCAAGCTCAAAAAAGACATCTGATTTCAAACTTTTACAGTTATTCCATAATTGAAATTTTATTAGTGCATAAGTAAAAATCATTTAACCACAGCAAGAAGAAAATGAGACCTTCAAAGATCACTCAAGATTTGAAAAATGAATACATAACAATAAAACTAAATAAAACCTAATTTGTTCAGTAAATAAGAAATAAAGAGCTCTTCCTTAAATTTTTGATAAAGCAGCTTCATAAATTTATCTCCCACAATACTAGCAGCATAACAAAGATAAATGTTGAGTATAGGACTACAGGGTTACGGTATAAGTAAGGAATTTTCAAGCTCAGAAAGTCATCAGGGCCTGGTGATCATGTCAGGTATTCAAAAGGTGACCAACAATGCTATTTCTTTCAGAGAACCATTCTCAACAATTTATGAACAAATATAGAATGCTTTATGCAATTTTAACACAAAGCCCAAGAACATCAAGTGCACCTAAGGCACAGGTCACACAGATATTTTCTGCAAATGAACTACTTAAACTACCTGCAAATTTCAGATTTGAGCAAGACACTGAATATTTCCCTTAGACTTTCCATGAGCCAAATACCACCTTGGGAGGTAACAAGTTAAACCTTCACAGTAGGATATTCATTAGAAGATAAAAATCATATAACAACAAGAAATGGAATTTCTTCCCATACTTGCTTCAAGGTGATGTCACAAGAGAGACTATATTCTAGATTCTCACAGCCAGCAGTAAACACTCAGTGCTTTTAAATTCATCATAAACTGAGTAGCACAAGTGTAGGACTGACTACAAAGCTAAATACCAATTACTCAGAATATTTATTAAAAAAAAAACATGACTAGGAAGTGGAAAACTATTATGGAGCTGTGTGGATAATAAGAAAATACCGAGAGTTACTCTCAGCAAAAATTTACTCAAATATCTGGAGAGCTCACTAAAGCCATTACGGCACAGATTAAAGAAACAGTATTTAATCAAAGTAGTCATTGACAGACATTATAAAGATCTTTTTAGTGTTGGTCTCACTTGGGTAAACTTGTTCTAACAGTGTTACCACTTCTGTTTAGGGCCATTTCTTTCATTACGTAGGAGTTGTTCGTCAGACAGAAAACCACCACTTACTGTGACTTTGTCTGGACAAAGACTAAAGGGTGCACATCGATACACACGCACACACACGTGTCCATAGGTATACATTTGACTTCAAGTAACACATCTTCAAACATCAAGGAGTTCCAGCACTGAAAGCAATCATTTGTGTCATTCTAGTTATGACACTGTCCCACCACAGTGTCATTACCTGACAATATCACTCTTCCACTGCTCGCCTTCAGGACAAAAGCTGCGCACTCCCTCCCGGTACAGCAGGGCCCGCTGCTCACTCAGTGCCCACACAACATTATTTCTGGATGTGACCTGTGACAGTGGATAAGGGCAGTCAACCTTTACTGCTCGGGCACAAGGACGATCCACACTCAGGCCTAGAAATCAAAAAAGGAGGGTTGCTTTACAAACTTGAGGGTTTTTTTCAGCTAAAAGAAAAGTGACAAAGCTAGCCAACAAAATGAAATGAGGAGGGGAATATCCCTGGCATGCTAACACTTTTCACCTGATCGCCATTTCTGTGGTTTCTGTGGTTTGGTTTTTTTTTTTTTTTTCCTATAATCTAATACTAATTTTTCTCTAATATAGCTGTTTATATTTTCAGAAATAAAACACTATCTATCCTTTACCCTGCAGAGCACGCAAGTCCCGTCCTGTCATTTCTGTTCCTTTTCTCCCTCTAGCGTCAATATAAGGAATCACCACTTATAAAATCCACGTTAGCCTTGGCACAAGGATCAAACAAAACGGCAGTAATGGAAGAACTTTTGCCCAAAACATGCCAGAGGGAGAGGCAACCTCACCTGAACAGTGGCAGCAGAGCAATTACGATACAGCATGCCACAGTGTGTAGTACTGAAAGGAGGAGAGAGGTTCTGATAGATTTACAGGTAGTTTGCACACACTTATACAGAATATTTACAGGAACATGTCTTCGTCATGACTACACTGAAGCCTGGCTTGCATGGCTGCATGTGAAATTCCTCAAGAGACATAGCTTTACTTCATCTTCTTATGCTGCCAAAGCAACCATGAACGGACTCATCTGTAGGATACTCTGAAAAAATAGGAAGTGTGCTCATGTTCAAACCTCTGAGCACATGCTTTTGTTATAGGAGTTAGGACAATGGAGGGAATGCAAAGATCCTGGAGAAACAACTACCACTGGCTGCCTCACATTAACAAGACAGATACACTGTGAATTTATTCTTTGCATCAAAAGCAAATTTAGAAATCAAAGAACAGCAGATCGTAAACTGATAGAATCAAACCAATCTCTCACAGGGAAGAAAAATATTGATTCAAACCCCCCTTGAGCTCTGTGCAATTGGCACCAGAAGTTCACTCTCTATCACCACTATCCAATGTTTGTTTGCAATATGCATTGGGCCTGGAGCAGGCCACTTGATTCTCTGTTAACCACTAAACTTAATTAAAAGAAAATAACTTTAGAGTACAGTATCTTTGAAACAATGCTGCATATTTAAGCAGTTTTCTTAATAATGAAGAATTTAAATATTGTGCTACAGGAGTTAAATGTACAAGACAAATTAGGAGAGTACTAGAATTAAAATCAAAGATCAATGAGAATTTTGATAGCGACTCTGAAGCGTGGTCCTGCTTCAGTGTGTCTTATTGTTCCCCCCTTACCCAGTTCTCCTCTTACTTCTCCACTAATTCCTTCATCATGTTATTTGTAGTTCTCCCTTACCAACTCAGCTCTCTGTGCAAAGCCCACGTGCCCAAGAGCCCTTGATACTCTTTTCCCTTAAATCTGAAACTTGGAGCTCCACCCTTCATCCTAGCTCCTTGTATTTAGCCTGAATAATCTCTGCATAAAACCTTCCAAATGCATCCTCTTCTATTCCCTGAAGCAGATAAAACTAGGACCATGACTTCAAAGTTGCCACTGCACTATCTTTTTCTGATTCTTGCCTCATTCAAACCCAGTGAGAAGGCAGCTGTGAAGATTGCCCGTTCTGATCCCTTGCTGGCTTTGCTCTCTCCAACACCTAAAACATATATCACTTTTCTATACTTCCAAAGCACTTTATGATCTTCTGTCTCAGAAAACCTTCCTTTCATTATCAAGTGGTAATTCTGACCTCCAGCAGACCCATGCTTTTCAAAACAGAGTTTCCACTTTCGCCTACTCTGCCCCTTATACCTGCATTTCTTCTGAACAGCCACACACTAGATCATCGCCTTTCAAACTCCTTCTTAAAACTTTGCTCAAATCCTTAAAGCAAGAAAAGAAAACCCACTTAAGGCTCAGCTGCTCCAGTGCACTATACCACTTGCAAGGCAAGGATATTATTTCAATATTTTCTGCAGTCCTTTTCCATTTATCTGCATCCATCCCATTTCCCTCCCATATCATAAATTCTCTTTACTGATGTACTTCATTTGGCACAAAAAAATAAGTGGTCATGAACTGACTTTTCCAGTCTCCTAATTACACAGAATCTCATGAATGAATCCAACCGTTACTCAAGATCAAAAGATTTCCCTATGTTCTGGCTGTGGATAAAATTTTAAAACAAATTGTGATCATTCCATAGACTTCAACTGTAATATTCTTAGCCCACAAAAAGTCAAAGAGCCTGCAATTAAATCAGGTACCTGTTTGCAGATACAGATCTCCATTTGTTCTGATAATCCAAGCAGTGTCATCACTTAAAGCTACAAACACAGCCTGGGGTAACGCCTCGTACCAGTGCCGTTTTCCTTTTATAGTTACTTTTCCACAAGCAAATGCTTTGTTAGTCTTCTGTTCAATCTTCCAGAGAAGAGACCCTGTATGAGGAGTTAAGAGAGAACACAGCATCACTTAGCAATCACTGTAACAGAGACAGTCCACTCATCCTGCCCATGTCTAAACCATGGTGAGGGGAAAGGCAAGCCAGTAGCACTACACAAAAATGCAGGATTTAAAACCACTTCTAATTAGTTTTAAGAAGCAAGACCAGGCCAGTGGCCAGCTTCTCTAGGAACTGCTGAAATGCATTTACCGTTAGAGTAAGTACGATTTTTAAATGTAAGCCACTTCTCCTTAGTTCTACGCTGAAAACCAACAAACAAAAGTTCCATGTCAGGGTCAAATAAGCCTACTACAAAGAATCTGAAGTTCATGGCTTGCTTCTGCACTATTTTGGTACCTCCTCAGTACATAAAGGAAGAGTGCTTGGTTGTAGTAGTTTCACCTCTTACAAATGCTAGTAGTAAATCAGTGTTTGTGGATGGGTCACGAGTGGCAAACACCTGAAGAGGTGTGCTGCCCACACCACAGCAGGCTGGGCCCAGACCTGCTCACTGCGTAGCACCTCACGAGCAGACAAAACTCAAAAAGGCAACTCCACAAATCCACCTTGGTAACTTTTTCTACCCACTGAAATTGGCAAGGACAGCTCAGAAAAAGAAAACCAAGTGGAATTCCATTGCTTGGAATGACATCCATGCAGTACATTGTCAGACTACTTTCCTTTGAATAATTCCACAAAGTAGCATTCGATTCTATTTTGATGCTTGTGGTTAACACACTCTTGTGTTAATACATCCACAGGAAACTGTGGATACTAGAAGTTTGCATGGATTCAATGAAAAAGTGGGTAAGTTCCTGGAGCTGAGGGATAATAACTGCAGAGGATCAACCTTTTGCCCAGGAAAACTCTGAGCCACCAACAACTGCAGTTTCAAACTACCAAGGGCAAACATCATTACTAGCCCATTCCTTTTACTTTCCTGTGGGTACCTGATTTTGACCACCGTGAAGGACAAGACATTGAGGTGGACAAATGTATGATCTCATCTAGTATAGCCACTCCTAAATTTTTTTGTCCATAACAAATCTCAGCTACAGATCAAATAGAACACCCTTCTTCTTAAAATAGATAGCAAAGTTCCCCCTCCAGAGAGAAGGGAAGTTTGGCATGTGCCTTTAGAATGACAGGGGAAGAAAAGTAAATGCAGGAGACCAAGTAAAGAAAGGGTCTGAAAAACTTATATTTTCACACCAGTCCTGGAACAACCAGGGAGGCCAAAACTGATGCAGGTTTATAATCAAATTATAAATCCAAATAAATATTATCAATAAATCAAAAACCATTTAATTTTAATCCAACATCATCCTCGTTCTCAACCATCCAGAACAAACTCATATACAAATGCACCAAAAATGAAAAAGTATTTAAAAAAAAAAAAAAAAAAATCAAACTCACCCATACACAAATCCAAATCTACATTTACAGCAAAAATAGTTTTAAATTTGGGAATCATAGGCAGTTCTGTATCAGAAAACAAGGTTCTGTACAGACAAGGACCTCTTCATTCATCTCTGCTTATAACTGAACTGCTACTTCTGAAGTTCACTTCAAATTAAGCTGATGCATGTTGAAAACTTGCTGAAATGCAGTGTGAACCTGTTAGAGAGACAGCCACTTAACCTAGAACATGGTGCGTCGAGGTAGTGAAGACAGTCATGTCACCTTGTGTGACATTTAAAACAAATAAACAATAACAACAAAAACAAAAACACAAATAAGCCCCACAAAGCCAAACCACACAACTTTTACAGAAAACAAGCCCCAAACAACAGTTTCTGGAAATATTGTATTTAAAGAAAACAAACAAATCAGTAAACTGCCCGTGTGGAAGTTCCATGTGCACTGCGCTGTATCTGTAATCTCAGAAAAATGAAGTTCTCACTTAGCTAAATAATAGCTGTTATTAAAAATAAAATAAGAAAGCAAAGAAAATGCGCAAGCCTGTGCGAGTTTCCCATTTATGAGGTGGCCGTGGAGCAGAAGCCAACTGACCTGAGGGGGAAACTGCCACTTGCTGGACACCATCCTCAAACTTCTGCCAGCGCAGCCCGGCGGTGGGAAGGGCGCTGCAGAACAGGCTGCCTCGGTAGTCCAGGCACCAGATGTACTTCTCCGAGACCACCAGGCTCAGGATGCCGTAACCAGGGCCAGAGTAGCCCATCCAGCTCTCTGCAAACTAAAAACTGAACAGTCAGAACAGCCTCAGGGGTCTGCAAAATGCATTAAAACAAACGTGGCTATATGAGCGCAGCAGCTGCCGTGCTTTGATTTTAAAAAAGCTAAACTTAAAATTCTTAAGGACCTTCATCAATGAATAAAGTGGTCTTGTGTAAAATAAAACTACATCTGTCAGTGTTCTCTAAAATAGTATGTATTTTAGAGAATGAAATAGGAATGCTAGAATAAAAGCTTTAGAAAAAAAAAGAAAAAAAGAAAAAAAAAAACCACCCTAAAAACTCCAAACTGTCATCTACCTCCAAAATATGGGAAATCTTCTCTTATTAAAGAAAACATATTTAACGGAAATGGCAGATGCAAAAAAGAATACATAAAAATATTCAGCTTGTCCATAGTCCAGGTAATTATTTACTGTCTTCAAAGTCATGAGCAAAGGGAACAAGATAACTGGAATGAAGAGACAGCTAAATATCCAACTCCAGTCCTCAGTATGGTACAGGAGCCATGTATTGCAGAAATTTCAGTTAGAGACTGCTATCTTAAATTTTGATAGCTTGCAGGTGAACCCAAGCACTGCACACATGACCTCTAATGTAAGCATCTCTGGAGCTTTCCTAAACATTCCAGAGAGTAAGAATATCATAACCTCAAACTAAAAGTCTTCTACACTTTGGGCTGCAGTTGTTACTAGATAGGACACTACCAACTTAAAACTGAACCTTTACCAACAAATATTTGGTTGATCTCAGTACAAGGCTGTTACAGGTTTAAAAGGAAACAAAATCCCCAACCTAGAAGATCTGTATTTCCTTCTTAAGACTTGTACACAAACCCTCAGTGATTCAGGCAATTTTGCAGATTTTAAAATTACTTTCAGTACTTCCATAGTCTATATGGGAATTGTTTCTAGAAACATTCACCTACAAAATAACAACAAACAGAAGAGGGATGACAGAAAAAGGAAAAACATCAACATTTTAAGTAGTACCAAATGCTGTCTAGTGTGGAAAGAAAGACTAATCTTTCCTGCCAGTATTTGTAGGTAAAATGATTCTTAACCAGGGGCCAGTCATGTGAGATTTTTTGCCTTAATTCCCCCTTCATCATCCATTCTGAAGTTGGATACATCGTATTTTGTAAGTGTTACAACAGAAACTGCTCTTTGGCTTTATGCTTTACTTGTTTACTCAAACCAAGAAAAAAAATTGCTTTCCCAGAGAAGAAAAGGGTGGTAATTACATGAAATTACATGAAATGCTACAATTCTGTATTTTAACTAAATTGAAAGCATGTACCTGATCAGACTTTACCAGCACTGTTTCATCTAGGCTTATCTTGGCCACATCTTGGGAACCAGGCCCAGCACCAACTTCAGGCATGCTTGCCTCTGAGGATGAATATGGTAATCCATGTCCATAAATATCCTCTTCATCACTCGAGGCAGATTTCTCCATCTTACTTTCATGAGTGTCTGTTCCCCATTCAGCAGTGTTAGTACTAGATTTAGCTTTGATTGCACTTTCAAAACTCCATCCAGAAATGGAAGTGTTATCTGCACAAGCATCGTCAGAGCTGTCACAGGGGAGCACAGCAGGATCTGACAGAGCGCTGTGTATTAGAGAGAGTTGCTGTTGGTCTTCCCTGACAGTTTCATCACCTTCCTTTGCTGTCAGTGATGTCTGAACACCAAGTACACTGTCACATTCCAAAATCATTTGCTCTGTAAGGTCTGCCTCTTCAAAAGATTTTTCAGTATCCCGCAGCTTCATTTTATCTAAATTTTCATCTATTCTACATAATGTAGGAGAATCCTGCTCCTCCTCTTGGCTTGGCTTTCCAAGATAGCATTCATTGCTTGCAGAAACCACACTACCATTATGTTCACCATCAACACTGCTTGTCAAGTCTTCCGTGAGCATCAGAGGAGAGACAGATACCAGAGTATCTATAATAGTTGAAGTACCCATGCCACTGTCACTGTTTGGAAGTTTCTGTAAATCAACCAGATCTCCATTTTCTTCATTAATTAGTACAGTCACAGACTCAGGTGACTGTAGGACACTGAAAGTGTCTGAACCATTATCTTCTTGCAAGATTGTATGGGACTCCACACTGAACACACTTTCCTGATCTGGAGATCCAGTACTCAAGTGATCAATGCTGCCACTCATTAGGCTGGAAGTCATGGAAAAGGTGTCTGCATTCAGGGAGTGTGGACTGTCACCAGAAAGCTGACGCTCACAGATTGGTGTACCTTCCAGAGAGCTGTGGTTTTTCCTCATCCCATTTTCTGTTCTCACAAAACAAAACGAACAAAAGGAGGAGACGGGAAATAACATTAATAAAATGTATTAAAGTGCAAAGTAAGAAAGTGAATTATTTTAATCATTTGGGAAAGAATAGAGATAAATCTAAATTTTTACATACTAATTTTTTTCAATTGCAACACTAAATTACACATACAAAGCCAAAAGAGTAAAACACTGGAGTTGTAACACCAATATAGTAAACAGTTAAAATAAACAAGTACTCCCACTATTTTAACAAACTAAAAAGCACAGCTAAGATGTCAAATACTCTAAAAAGGATTAACAGATATTACATAAGTCAAACATAAAACTGGAAGCAGAGACCACTGTATGTAACCATTCACTCATACATTGGAACCTTAAGCATGTTTGAAAACAAAGTCAAAAGAGTTAAAAAAAAAAAATCTAAAACGACTTCAGAATTTTATCACCTTCGAAACAAGCTTTCATCTTAAAATATAGATGGCCCACCACAACCACTCAAATATCTCATGAGCATGACAATACAATATAAACACAGCATGTCAAACAGTGTCTTGTGTGAAACACCAGAAGTGACATGTCCTAATAATGACCACTGGCAGGGAAAGTTCTGCTAGGCTTACCTTGTTTCTTCCTTTTTTTCTTTTTCACTTTAATTGGCTTTACAATGAGTTCTTGATCAAAATCTTCAGAGCTGATTGTAAAATGTGAAGAAAGTTGACTCTCTCTCTGAGCTTCTGAAAGTTGGTCTACACATATCATAAAGCTAGAGCCACTGTCCACAGAATTTATTGAACTGCTCCTGCTTCTTGATTCACTTACTACAGAGCAGCCTCTTTTCCTTGTTTCACTGCTCAAGTCTCCCACTCTATCAAAACTTTTCTCCGGTAGCATTGGAGTTTCCAGATCATCTTTCACTGAAGAATAAGAGTCTTTTTTATCACCAGTAACTGGAGGGGAAGTAACCATTTTTTTATCTGTTTCCACTGAAGGGCTAGATGATGCAGATGCAACTACTGACAGTGGGGTAAGTAATTTAGGAGTCGTATCTGTTAAAGGATTCATCAGTTTTGAGTTCACATCTGAAATTGAACAAAATAAAAATATAACTACTACTGTATCAAGTGAGTATCAAGTGGCATAGCTCTTGGAGAGTATTGAAAGAAAAGAAGCTTTATGCAATGGAAAAATAGTCTAAGTTAGCACCGTTTCAAATATATATGCACACATACACTGTAAACTTCATGTAAGTACATCTATATGAAATAATTTTAGTAAAATGGACAACCCAAAGCCTATATCAAACTTCTATCAACAAAATTCTGAATTTATGTTTATGTATGAAGAATGGTACAGGTCTTGATCTTGGAAGACTTAGCTGTATCACAGACTGAAGTGCCACTCTGTACCTTCAACTTTGTCATTCAAACATTCAGTATCTTGAAAAAAAATCAAGGAAAATTTACCACATAAATCCCTATGGCAATTAGAATAAAATATACTTTAAGAAGGCTTTTTTCAAGCTATACTTTGAAGTTAAGATTAAAATAATCATCACCTCTAGGACTCAATTTCCAGAGGTCCTTTCCAACCCCTAAGATTCTGTGATTTTATAATATGCAGTGATAAGAAAGTGCAGTTCTGCAGCACTCTGTGAGACTTCATAGCATGTATACTGGGTAACACAAAGCTAAGGTGGAGTATTTTAAATGCACAAGCAGTCCTTCTGTGAGAGTAATATACTGGATAATGGCCTTTCCAATCTTTACGAGTGAGAAATCGACCAGCACCATCCGTAAGTACAATGAGGAAGTATTAAACCCTGCTAGAGAGTTCTAGAAAGACAGATGGCAACAAACAAGAAAATCAGCCCTCAAGTTTCTTTTTGGAATTTTACAGAGTATTGTTTGAGGGTTTTGCCAGTTTGTTGTTTTTCACAAAACAAGAAGGCTGAGATTTCCTCTGCAATGTGGGTGGTGACAGGTGGCACAGAATCAACACATTCAGGTATCTCCAACCCAGACAGTTGAGATTTTTCCACAAATAGGTAACTACGATCAGGAATCACGACTGCTTCAGTATCATGGTTTAGAATAAAGTCTCAAATGCACAGGTTACAGATGCCTGGCTAGGATAACGCTGACCTACTCTAAAAAAAGAAGGAATCATAATAAATTTTTTAATGCTCCGGTTCTCACTGCAGCCAAAAGCATATAAATCAGATCTCCAAATATAATCTGTAGAAACAGACAAGTAACTGTACAGAACCTGCTAGGTTTTTGCAATAACCTGACAGTTTTTGTGTTGGGTTTGGTTTGTTTTGGGTTGTTGGTTTTATGTGGTTTTAATATTGAAAAAGCACGATAGGCACCGTGTTCCACGAGGTACCTACTAGAGATTGCTAATCTATACAAACCTATTGATGGCAGTCCTTCAGGTCTACTTGAAATTCTTATTATATCTCTATCTCCTTTTAAGAGAAAAATCTCATTGTTGGTACAGGATACAGACACAATATCACCATATCCTTCCAAGCCACCAATCAAAGCCTATAGAGAGTCAACACAGAAAGAAATAATTGGCATCACATCAACACACTGTTTGGACAAGACAGTGTTCTTAACACCATCACTAGAATTTAATCAACATATACAGTTATAAAGATTTCACATTATCAAAAAGAAGGAAAAAAGAAACAGGAAAGCACTCTTTAATCATGATGTAGTCCATTTTTATACTAATTCAAATTCCGTAGATGTATTCATTTTCTCTGTCCACACTAGCAGCAACAATAACAATTTAAAAAACATGCAATTTGGTGGCAGAAAACTGCCACAGTACAGATGCTGAATACCATTTAGAGCAAAAGATACTAGTTTGTATTCACTTTCATATGCACTTTTAAGATGAAAAAATAGCTAACAGCTTACTGTATATCAAATAAAACACAGTACTTGGGGTTTTTTTGAGATACCAAAAGTAGTCGAAGGGAAAGAATAAATAATTCCAGACACATCTTACAGGCCTAAAACTTCTTTTTGCATTAGTTACTAGATTTTTAGATCTATATGCTTTGATAAGTATCGGAATTGATTATGATGTTAACACCTGGACTTCAATCTTTAAACATATTTAATTTTTATATGTAATAAACCAAGATAAGTTTGTGAGTAAATCATTGTAATGACAACTTGAAGAGGGCATGAATAAAGTTATCTTTGTTAGGTTTAAATAAAGATTTAAATCATAGAAGTTTAAGGGATAACCCAAGGGTGATCTTATGCCATAGCATGAACAAAAATAAGTAAGAAACAAAACATGCACCCACAACATCTATCTACCTGGTTCACAGTGTCTAGTAAGTAGATGCTGTATTCATTCCAGGTCAGCACCCATCCTTCTCGGAAAAAGCATGAAACAAGCCCAAGGTGTTTCTCTGGGGAGCTGTAACTTCCTCTGTCAGGTGGTTCCAAACGAGGATACAGTTCAAAAGTTTTTATTCCTCCAGCAAATACATCTTTCAGTATGAACGTGGCCTGAACAGTTCCATGAACATCAGACTTCCAGAGACGAAGCCCAGGTCTGGCAGCAAATAGTGTCAGATCACTCTGCTTACATAGGCCAGGTATAAAACAAGCTCCAAATTTGCCAGTGCTAAAATGCAAAAAAAATGTATTTTAAAAGCTGTATATTCAACTTATAAATGATGTTTTAAAAACAATGGCACAAATTACGACACAAATTTTCAAAAATAAAAAGTCTTTCATTAAACTATTCAGTCAAGTGCATGGAGTACAAATTTGGTTACAGTAAGACAAGAAAAGTGCTCCCAAGTAACAGTTTCCCCTCAGTTTTAGATGTCAGACACTACACTTGTCAGGCAAGTTGACTAATGACTCCTGATAAGCCTCACAGTCCTAATGGTACTCTTTGTCCACCTCAGAAGGATCCTACTATACAGTCATCCTTCTCCCAGAACTAATAAAAAGCAGGCAGAACACCACAAACTAATGCTAAGAAACTGACAGCCTCTACTTGCAAGAAGCATCGAAGAGGCCTCAACTGTTAAAATCTTCATCTCTCATGCATAAAAACGTCATTACTATCACCCAAGAAAATCCCTCATCTGTGAGATGGTCCTTGGTATTCCTCTTACTATTCATACCCCTGGAAGATACATTTAAACCTTCTTTCAAAAGTCACCTTCCTCTACTTCCAGCTACAGTCAGTCATGCTTTTCTAACACTGGTTGCCCTCTTCCATCATATCTGAGAGATTACACAACAGAAGATGCCAGAAGGTCACATAAGTTCCTAGCCTTCAAGTCAGCTTAGCGTGCTTCCTATACATGTTCCCTTTTAATTTACTTCAGTATTTGAGAAAAACTGGGATGCTGACTTGCTTTTTGCATCAAATATGACATCACCCATTAGATGGACCTGAATACAATGCTTACTCACACCAAGTCACAGTAAACCAAGAGGGACTGCAGAGGATGTTTAGCAGTGATTTAATTTTAAACAGTGAGAAAACATATTTACTATTTTTGCATACTAGTGCCCAAAAAATATGATTGTAATGTATTTGCAACTCTATTTTTTCTAAGTGGTTAGACCTATCATTTTATATTTGTGCACACATAGCTAGCGTAACTAAGTTTTTTATGAGTGGACTGCTGCATTGTATCAATTTCACTGCTTAGATCACTCTTTCTGTAATCCACTCTGAAAAGCCAGAATTAATAGATGTGCCTGCATCAAGATTTTACAAGGGTTACTTTTTTCTGGGCTGTGTTCCAACTTGCTTGACAGATTTCTCTTCTGTGTAAAAAAGCAGAGTCCGTTGTAAAGTGGAGACAAGCAGCACTTTCTGGTTGTAGTCCAACTGAACAATTGAAGATGGTTCTTCCAATACAAGGCTGGAGTTGCAAATACCCTTTTAAAGAGACACGCAATTAAGAAGAGTCAACCTTTCTAAAAATCTGAAGTAACAGCTAATATATCAAATAAATTAATAAGCCCAAGAAAAGACGACAAAGAAAAGCTTTTGAACTACCATTGCACAAATTTCACTTAACAAATGTGGGTTCCTTCATGAGGACAAAATGGGAGTTAAGATTGTGTGGACCACAGTGGCAAAATACGAAATTCAGTTTCTCTTGGAACACTAGCTAAGACATTCCACTTGAAATCAACCAATTAAAGCAGGCCAACTAAATACATGATCCTAAGCCATTAACTGCTAAATATTTAAACACAGAAGCATCCTTTCATCAATTGTAAAGGGGAATTAAATTCTCTGTAATAAATGCTCACCTGGTCTAGGTCTAGGGCAGAGTAGACAATCTTCCCTTTGTCATCTCCAGAGAATAATTTCATCCCATTGGGACTCCAAGCTAAAGCCGTAATGCTGCTCCTGTGGATACCAGCAACGTCAAATCTCCGAAGCTGTGAAACAACACCACAGCCACACAAGAGTGAGGGTAAAAGAAAATTGAGACACAAATGCAGTGACTCTGACTGACAGACTGGAGACCAAGTACAAAAGTGCAGGTCGTTCTAGTTTCTTTAGCACAAAAAAACACCTCTCTAAACAATTTAAAAAAAAACACCACAAATTTCTAATAACTGGCTAGTTATTAGAAATGAGGAAATTCTCAGAAGCCTTTTTGATAAAATATATCTTTTGTAATGCAAAACATGCTTTAAGATTACTGCTTTTATAAACTTAACATATTAAGCCTAAAACATATTCCCAGATAACTTATCAGGCAAAATTCTCTGGTGTTTCACTATTATGAAGAATCTTCCAGGATTCGCCATTCTAAACCTCACAGAATTTTAGCCAAATGCAAAGATTTACCTGTTTGTTTCTTCCAGGTAATGAAGACACAAGCTGAAAAACTGCCACCCGTCCTGAGGCTGTACCAACAGCAACTAGATCATCAAAGCAACTCAATAGCTTTACAAAAGTAATAGATTCACACTTCCCCTGTTGAAACAAACCATACATAACCCACAATGTTAATGAGAGACAAACAGCAGCTCAATTCTGAGCAACTCATCTTCATTAGAAGAGATGAGTAGAAGTTGGTATTTACCTCAAAATTATATTTTTTCATCTGGTTTACATGTCTGCAGTAGAGATAAAGCATTCCAATGCTGCTCCCCACAGCAATGTAGTCTGCATTGGTATCAAGTGCTGTGAGGTACACCACAATAGAGCGAAAGCCTTTTTGGATTTTTGTAGGAATGGCATTGAGGAGATAATATAAGGGACAAAACTCCTTAAATATAACTGGTGAAGCCACAGATGCCATAGCAAGCACTGGCATCAGATATATTTATTTCAGCCTTAAAATTGCTACTTGACCACATAAGGAAATCTGAAAGACAAAAGGAAAGGACATGGCATTAACTTCTTTGGAAAGAGCAAACAGTTAACAGAAAGCCTCCACTTGGCAAGCAGGGATGCAGAAATTCTCAGGTTTTGTTTTGTACAAAGAAGCTAAACTTTTCTAGTAAACATAAGTTATTATTAGAAGAATCTTTTCCTTAAGAATAAGCTTATTTCTTCGGTTCAACCAGTATCTTAAGGATGTATGGCAACCACTAAATATGGGAGATCCACTTTTTTTGCAGCTGTGAGCTTGTCAAAGTTGAGTTCAAATGCAATTTCTTCTCCTTTGGCTAATGAAAGAATTGCGAAGGCTCTGACGCTGAAGAATCCATGTGGTGTCTTTCTTCATCTATCTGCAAACTCTCCCCTCAGTTCTTCCAGAGCGAAGAGCATGGGATGTTCACTGTTACACAGTGCTGTAAGATCAAAGTGTCAAACCAGTACTTCCACTCCCCTCCTCAGTGCCCTGCATCCCAAGAAAAACATGCTTGACAAACAATTAATTTAGAACTACGTCTGCTATATAATCAAACAGTAATCAAAAACATAGAAATAGTGTAGGAATAAAGGGGCAATGCAAAAATGAACAAAATACCAGTTTGACAGACAAAGGACAATTCCCATGTAGCAATTTAATTTAGAAAGGTGAGGAGCAAACAGAAAAAAATTACCATATGGCCATGTTTCCCTTTATGGTTAAGTAAACAATTTCATGCTGATGAGCAACACTGTAAACATGCTTAAGGGACAATTCTGGTATTTTCCTAAGAATAACACAAACAAAGATTCTGTTTGCTTTCTTCAAGAAAAAAAACATAGTCAGGGCTCATTATAGCAATCATGTACTGGGATCTTCAGAAAATGCTGATGTGACTGTGATGTATGTTAAAATTATTTTTTAAATGTAATTAAACTGAGTAATTTTTCACATTGTGAGGTGAGAGCCTTGACAAGAACAGCAGTAGCTCTTTTCCTCATGGATGATTTTGGAACACAGATAAGGAAAGAAACCTTCACTTCTTGAATTTTATTTTGCCACAAGTGAGTCAAATTAATGTCTTTTTAATCCCATAACATTTAAGATTTTCTTAAGCTTCAGGAGTTACAACTTCCTTTGAGAGATGAAAAACAGAAATATGCGAATTAAAGTCAGAAACACTTCTAAATATTTAAAATTATTCTGTAAAGTATTCCTACTGCAATTCATGTGGTATGTCCTATTGTGCCTCGCTTTTTTTTACTCTAAGGATGGGAAAACTTCTTTGCTTGGCAGCTTCATACATTGCTTATGGTGTATATCAACTAAGTTAGAAAGAACATAGCTGCTCCAGCTTAATAGCTCCATTATTGTGAAAAGCTTTGATGTCTCCATTTTCAAACTATTTCAGTTATTGTGCAAGTGGATTCAGCACGTGGGCTTTGGGCCCTGCAACACATGCTGTTAAGATACAATTCCACTAAATCCAAAGAGATTACTTCCATGACATTACCCATTCGAGTCCATGTTAGACGAGACTGCAGGAATAATGATTGGTGACTGGACTCATAATTTATCTGTGCTACAAAAACTGCCAGTAAGTAAGCTTGCAGCAGTTATTAGATGTTCTTAATTGCAAGAAACTGTAGTGCTTGTTAGAGCTTAGAAATTAATTCCACTCTCCTCCAGTGTTTACTACCTGTCATAACACCTACTTCAATAAAGAATCACAAGGATTAGTTGATTAATGTGTCCAAACTACTTTTGAATGAAGAATTCCTTTCAGAGTTATTAGGTATGTTAACAGATAACCTCAACCCATCATCACCCTTTTACATTAGTTTCACACATGCTATATTTTAGGACCCCTGGCCTTTCCTTCAGCATTTTACTACTGTCTAGCTACAGTCAACTACCTAAAAAGAGCATCCACTGCTAAAGTCTCCTGTTTGCTATTATAAACATGCTGCTTTGCCAGTTTAGTAATTTTACTAGCTGCTGGGGTTTTCTTCCTTTCTTTATTTTCTAATAAAATAAAATCCAGTCTTTGTCCTGAGTCTCACATACACAAATCTTCTGTCTCATCTCAAACTCTACCACACCCCAGCTACTGCGTCATGAATTTCACGTATTTTGGTTTTTAAATCTTCTTTGTCACTCCTACAATCCACACTTATCATCATCCAAAGCTGCTGTTGTAGCTGGAACCATCTACACTCCCGAGTTGCCCAAGGACCTTGCAAGTCCTCCAGATTAATTCCCCCTTTTAGTTTCTATCACTTCCAGCTCAACTAAACTGTTAAAAAAAACAGTAATTCATTACAGACTACGGAATTATGGAAATCTGTATTATCCAGAAAAAGACTATTACTCTTTCCTCTGCAACAACCCTATCTGCAACCTGACACATTTTGTAAGTTTACACTTAATTTAAAAAGAGAGAAGAAGGGAGAGTTTGATATATCCTTGCAACTTCCAAATCCCCAACCCACTCCCCCTAGAAAACACTGGGAGGAATTTCTCACGTCTATACTACGTTAAATTTTTAAAACCTCCTGTCAAGTTAGGGTTCTGAGTCTTCACAGAATGTATATACAATCTTATTTCAATATTCTCTGATGGCCAAGTTGTAAAAAAAAAGTAGTTCAGTTTTGTTATCTATAACCCATTCACTGTGTCTGATAAAAAATTGTACTAATAAACTATAATTTCTTGCCATTATACACAAATTAGTTTTGTCTTGAGTGCTCTACAGACCAACACTTGCACTGCTTATCTGAAAACACATAATTTAAAGATCAGGTCCTAACTTAATTAGCAGTATTTTTAGCAATTTTATCTACACAAAACAAATGTATAAAGGACTAGAGAATTGCAGTGTGTCCTATGTATTCAAAAACTCTCCAAACACCACAATTCTCTGGATTTAAGCCCAAAGTCTTCAACATCCCCCTAACCATAGTTGTGTATTACATGTAGCCTCTTTTTTAACAGCTTCAGGATTGTTACCTGGTTTTCCCATTTCACTATTCAAAGGCAAACCGTGGATACAATGTATTTTCTCGGACAGATGCTGGAGCTCACTGTGTTCACATGCTCACTCTGTCAGACACAGTTACTCTGAAGTACGTGACACCCGTGTTGGGCAAATCAGCTTGTGTTAAGCATATCCCGCAGCAGAGATAAAGTAGGGGAAAATACCTAATGTTGCACATCAAAACCAAACACCTGACAGAGTCCTTTCTTCTCAGCTCACAAAGTTCACAGGTTTTGAGATACTGCACTCAAGGCTATGTTTTCAAAAGCAATCTTTTTTTAAATTCTCATCTCGGAAACAAGAGCAAGGCTCAATGCTGCCTAACAGAGGCAACCAAAGCGAGAGATAATCCCTTGGTTAAACTGATAGGCAGTGGAACAGCTTCAGTGCCAGGGCATGCCACGGACTGACTGCAGGAGGCTAAAGCTGTCACTGCATCTCTCTGAGCCTGAGTGTCCTGTCTGTACAAGAGGGACGACAGCTCTGGGTTTGGTTTTTTTTGTTTTTTTGTTTTTTTGTTTTTTTTTTTTTCTTCTTTGGCATAAGAACTTAAATTTAAGCTCTTCACAGTATGGACAAACTCTGTATGTGACCACAGCTAAACACAACAGCTCTGACCTCTGCTAGATCCTGACAAATTAGAATCACAGTTTTATCTTCTAATAATTCTCACACTGTCAGCCTACCCTACTGACACATCTCCAGAGCTTTTTACAGCAAACAGCTGTCAAGCAGAGCGCAGAACACAAACCCGCACCCACCGAAACCAGCTCTGCTTCCACGGGTCCCACGAACAGGCGTAAGACCAGCCACCACACGGGTCACAGTCACCTGGTTAACACGCCTGTCCCTCTACGCGACTCGTGAAATGTTGCACTTTGGCTAACGGGTTTTTTCGAGAGGGAACAAAAACCCACAAAACATCAAACCTAGATGACAGAGACTGAAAGGACGGAAAAGGGAGCACCGAGGGGCACCGCGCACACAGGCACGCCAAGGGGGCAGGGGAAACCGGCTCTACTCACTCCGACAGCCTTCGGACACCCGCGTGCTGTAGGAAACCTTCCCTCCTTCAACGCATTTCTATATGCTGGCGGACGTTCCGAGCCAGCCCTT